>NW_010185331.1:649-1683 GCF_000695765.1 Mesitornis unicolor | reverse complement strand
CCCCCGCCTGCGGCGCGGGGGGCCCTGGGCCGGAAAGGGGAAGGGGGTCCTAGCGCTTGGTGAGACAGTTTGGCCTCTGAGCCCGCTCTGGGCGGGATCCCTTCCTGTGGCAGAGTCCCTCAGCAGGGCTGACGTGGGCCCCGGGCCCTTCATAGGGCTGCTGAGCACCCCCTGGCACCAGCCCCCTTGGGCAAGGAGGGGGATCTGCGTGGGACAGGGTGGGCAGAGTCTGGGTTCTGCTGTGTCTGTGACTCCTAAGACAAGCCTCTCCTGGGGCAGGCAGATATTCCTGTAAGCCAGCTAGTGTCCACCATTAGGGCCCAGAGTGAACGCCAGGAGTAGTGTCAGGGAAGTGCCCAGGGCTGCCAGGCAGGGCACCAGTCAGCAGGGTTTGGCTGCCAGCGCTGAGTTCACTGGTGGCAAAGGCAGAACAAGGGGCTGTTTGTGCCAGATTTAGCTCCTGGCGAGTGATGCCAGGGCTGAGACACGTCTGCCCCAGTGCAACGCGGTGCAGCCCCAGTGGTGTCCTGTACTGGGGGGTACCCATGACAGCTGACTCAGGCCCATGGCCACGGCAGGAGGACGTGGTGGGCACGTGGCCGGGCAGAGGACTGGGGTGAAGGTGCAGCTGGAGCTGCCCCACGGTGGACAGCAGTGTGGCAGGGGTTAAACCTGTGTGCTCCAGTGAGGGCATAGTGGGACTGGGAGCCCTTGCAGCCTGCTGGGGCCCCATGTGCCTCCTGGGTGGGGGATACCCTGCACTGGACGAGCACATCAGGTCATGCCCAGCGTGGCCATGGCATTGCAACTACCAGGTCCCCGAAAAAGTGGGAGCCCTGTTGGGTGCAGGGCGCAGCCATGCAGGGCAGAGCCGTGGGGCAGTGCCAAGCTGGGCAGGGGGCCTGGCTGCCCCTGCCTGTCTCCCCAGGTGCTACGCTGCCCACGGGCTGGGGGCTGCCCCCTGTGCGGCACCAGGGCTGGGAAGGGTTGCCCAGGGCCATGTGCGCAGTGGCCAGGCTGCTGAGGAGCCATGG
>NW_010185331.1:0-635 GCF_000695765.1 Mesitornis unicolor | reverse complement strand
TTGGCCAGGCTGGGCTTCGGAGACAGCGCTGTGGGCAGAGGTCATTTCTCTGCTGGGCCCAGAGCAGTGGTGCAGGGTGAGGGTCCCCTGGGCAGGATTAGGGTCCCCTGGGCAGGGGGGGTGCAGGAGACCCTGCTCAGGGCCAGACCAGCTCTGTCTGTCACCCCACAGGCGATGCAGGGTGCAGCCAGGTCAGGCTCCACGTCCTGGGCATGGGGGCACAGAGCACCCCAGGTTCTGCCCTACGTGTCTGCGTGTCCCCTGCCACTGCCACCACGCACCCCAGCAGATGGGTGCGCTTGCCAGCCCTGCAGTGTGAGGGGCTGGGCATGGCGATCCCCAGGATGGGCAGAAACATGTCCCTGCGCTGCACCTACCTGCTGGGGCAGAGGGTGTGGGCTGGGGGCCCTCCGTGCTGGCAGTGTTGTGGCCCTGTGCTCTCCAGGCCGCAGTGGTACGGGGTACCAGGTTCATTTTGGCTGTGGGTGCCAGGGCCGGGCACAGCTCGGCACTTCCCCTGCTGTTGGCTCCCCTGGGTGCACGCGACGCGATGGCGTCCTTCGGGCACCGAAATAACCGGGGGTGCCTGGGCAGGGCTGACGTGGGGCTGAGAGCAGTGGCGGGGGGCTGGCATC
>NW_010185330.1:364-682 GCF_000695765.1 Mesitornis unicolor | reverse complement strand
TGGAGGGGCTGCCCCTGGGCTCGGCACAGGAGGAGCAGGGAGGTGGTGTCGGGCTGTGCCTGCTCCGTGCGTCGGGGTGTCCATGTGTGCGGGCGAGCTCCTGCTCAGCTGCTCCTCGTCTGCAGGCGAACACGGAGCCGCCAAAACTGAGCCGGGAGGAGCAGCGGGGCCGCGGGGCCCTCCTGCAGGACATCTGCAAAGGGACCAAGCTGCGGAAGGTGACACAGATCAACGACCGCAGCGCTCCAATCCTAGAGAGTGAGCACCCCCCCACCCCCTGTGCGTCCCCGGAGGCGCTCAGCACCGCGCCGGGTCCTG
>NW_010185330.1:0-342 GCF_000695765.1 Mesitornis unicolor | reverse complement strand
GTTTCCAGTGGCTCCTCATTGGAGGAGCTGATAATTCCCGGCTTAACCTCTCTGCCTGCTTTCAGAGCCCAAGGGCAGCGGCGGTGGCAGCTACGGCTCCGGCTCGGCTGCGATCCAGCCCAAGGGCGGCCTCTTCCAGGGCGGCGTGCCCAAGCTCAGACCTGTGGGAGCAAAGGACAGCGCAGGTAATGGCCGTCTGTGCTTTGTGCAGGGTTCCCTGGGAAGATCCCCAAGTGGGAGCGGGGTGAGAACCTGGCCGTGTTTAGCGGGGGATTTTGGCCGGTTAGAGGCAGGGACCCCAAATCAGCACTCGTTCCTCTGCGCTGTTTTCTGTGGCAGCCT
>NW_010185329.1:0-259 GCF_000695765.1 Mesitornis unicolor | reverse complement strand
GTCACGTGTCCCCCATGTCACATGTCACCCATGTCACGTGTCACCCATGTCACGTGTCACCCATGTCACTTGTCACCCACATCACATCACCCACGTCACGTCACCCATGTCACGCCATCCACGTCACGTGTCACCCATGTCACGTGTCACCCATATGTCCCATGTCACCATCACGTCACCCATGTCATGTGTCACCCACGTCACGTGTCACCCACGTAGCACATGTTGCCCATGTCACGTGTCACCCATGTCACATGTC
>NW_010185328.1:0-2802 GCF_000695765.1 Mesitornis unicolor | reverse complement strand
CAAACTGACTGAGGGAGCACTCAATCCCCTCTGTTACCCTTGACCTTAGAGGTCTCTTCCAACCTTAATGATTCTGTGATCCAGAGGTGCCCAGGGGAATTTCTGGGGATGCTCTGCCTGTGCCAAGCTTTACCCACTGCTGGCAGGAGCAGATTTGTGCTCTCCCCATCCCATCCCACCATCCCTGCCCATCCTCATGGACTCACTGAGGATGCTTCTTGTAGACGGAGCCGTCCACACCGACCGTGGACCGCAGCCGCTCCACGCCCTTGTTGTCCTTGATGCGCCGCAGCACGGCCGCCAGCGTGGCCCCGCAGAGGTTGGCCGAGCGTGTGGACACGATCTGGCAGATGCGGAGAGTGGCCACGCAGTCCTCGTGGGACGGCTCCAGGCCCAGCTTGGAGAGGATCTCGTGGGCTTTCTGCAGCCCTTCCTTCTCCCTGCACATCACAGAAGAAAGTAAAGGGTTAATGCCTGGAAATCCAGCTTTTGCCACCCAGAATGTCCCTGTTTGCCCAGTTGTGATGGCTCCTGCTTTCCCCCACCACAGATGTCAAGACCCCATGAAACCACCCTGATCCCACTCACTTCTCGATAGCAGAGACGAATCTGGTCTCAAAGTGGCCGGTCGTGAGCAGATCCGGCGTGAGCCTTCCTCCAAACAGGAGCCCTTCCTTGGCCATCTTCACCAGGATGAGCCTGACCAGCTCTCCCATGTACATCCCGCTGATCATCTTCTCAAACCTGCCAAAAGCACGAGATGAACGCATCGGCGTGGCTGCGTGGGCCGCGAGGTGGCCACAGGTTGACCTTACAAACCACTTGGTGGCCTCCTGGGCCCAGCCACAATCCAGGTAATCTCCTCCCAGAGCAGCTTATCCCATCCCTGAGGAGATAACGCCACGCTGACACAACCATCGCTCTGCAAGGACAACTTAGGGCTACCTGAAGTGGGGGGGATGTCAGTTTGCGGAGACCCTCCCCAAATCCCACCCACGCTGTCACACAGGGAGATCTGTAGGACGTGGAGGTGGACATTAGGGGGTGGTGTTTGCCTTGGCTGGCAAATAGCTCCATTGACCGGGGAAATAAACCAACGCGTTCGAGCGAAAGCCTCATGAGCGGTTCGGTTGGGCGCACCCACCCAAACTTGTGACACAGCCCCCGTTTGCATTGGCAACTGGAGGACGCGGTGACCCAGTTAACTGGGACGACCTCAGCGGTCCCACCGAGGCGATGGGAGGACGGACAGCGCCGCGCGAAGCCCGCGCCAAGAATCCGCGTACAATTGCTTGCCGGGGTTGAGCGAGCCCATGTCTATCTCGCGGTCGAACTCGGTCCGGATGTCGTTGAGGACGCCGTCGTCGCCGAAGGCGCCCCACTCCATGTTGATGCACATCCGACCCTCGTCCCCCTCCACCAGGTCGATGTGCCTCATCTCCTCCATGTAACAGGCGTTGGTACCGGTACCTGCACCAAGCACGGGGACGCGGTGAGAAGACGCTGCTTTTCCCTTGTTCCCCATAATTACCAACAGCCAAAACCAAACACTGGGCAGCGCTGGTTTTCTAACATTGCTATTGCCTTTTCTTCCCCAAAAAGACCCTGAAACCTGCAAGGAACGTGATCTCCTGGAGTTCCTGGAGAGATGGACCCCAACCCTTCCCCCTTGCTCACCAACGATGAGGCCAACTTCGCAGTTGTGGTCGTCGTAGCCGCAGGTCATCATGGTCCCAACGGTGTCGTTGACCACGGCCACGATGTCGATGTCAAAGTCCTGAGGGGGTGGAGAGGGGAGAGGTTGGGTCAGCGTGGCCAAAACAGGGGAGTCCCTGGGTGTCCCTGGAGATGGAGACCTGCCCCAAAATCTCACCCCTCGTTTCTTGATGGCCTTGCGCAGCATCGACACCACGTCCTTCCCCTCCACGCTGCTGCACTTGAACCCCTTCGTCCAGGTGACGAGGATGCTCTGAAACAGCAAGGAGGGACACTTAGAGGATGAACCCACCGAACTCCCAAGTGCCCCCCGGTGCCGGGCAGGGGTGGGACAGACGCACGTCCCGGCAGGACAGGACGCTCCCTGCCCGCTATCAGCTGGCGACCGCCGCAACCGCGGAGGGTTGCGCGGAACGTTTATGGAGCGAGATAACCGGCTGCTCCTGTCAGCGGGGGGGAACGTGATGCCCCTGACTGGGTTTTATGGAGCCCTGGAGCAAAAACTGTTCCCTCAGCGAGTGCCTGCGGGGTGAGGGACCTGTGGTCCCCAGAGGCACCGGGTGCGTCACCCCCGCAGAGCCATCGCCGTCACCCAGAGCCTTGGGGGCAGGGAAAGGACCCGGCTGCAGTGGAAATTTCCAACCCTGGACCCCCTTAGTGAGGCAACACCTTACGGATGGGGAAACTGAGGCACAGGGTGAAGCAAACGGGACAAGGTCACCGGGGACAGGTGCTTTCTCTCCCAGCTTTGTTTAAATTTTTTACAATTTTTACATTTTTTTTACTGCTTCTAGCCCAAGGAAAGCGTTAAACCTCCTTCCTCATTACTTTTGCCGAATCGCTCAGGCACGAGAGCGGGCCTCGCCCCAAAACGCCGCCCGGGGAGGACGGACGTGCCGGCTCGCTGCCGCGCCATGGAGCCGCCCTCCTTTCCCATCCTGCCCACAGAGCCGGGTGAGATAAGGCCAAGGAAAGCATTGCCCCCCCTCACACCACCCAAAAGCCCGGCAGGGGCCGTGGGTGGCCGCAGCGGGGCCACGTGCCCAGGCTGGGCACCGGTTGCCCAAATGTTTCGTCTGCGGCCGA
>NW_010185327.1:5632-20708 GCF_000695765.1 Mesitornis unicolor | reverse complement strand
AAGACTGAGGCAAAGAAGGCTTTAAGTACCTTAGAAGGTAACACAGAGTCAGTCACAACTCACTCACCTCTTCTTCCTTCTACGCTTTGATCAGCAGAGGTGTAGGTTCACAGATGGGCATTTTTGTCAGACATTCATCCCAGCACCAACACTCTCTCCGCTTGGCCAGGCACCATTCGGCACATCAGACATGCAGTCTGGAAACATATGCTGATGAATCTATTTACTCTCCATCCCAGATTTAAGGCTTTTTGTCTCTGCAACCTGAAGAATTGGAGATTAAGTGTTTTAATTTGGATGTAAGCTTAGAGCGTAACAGAGAAAAGCAGCAAGCCGACCCTGAAATGAAGCATATGTGCAGCCCTGTCCCTCCTCTCTCCCACAGGGAGCTGCCTCTGACTCCACCAGACAAACTTCAGATAAAGACAAGACCCACGGACCCAGTATCTCTTGATAATGAACTTCTCCAAAGCCTGGGACATCCAATGAGACACACTCAGGAAGAAACACTTGCGGCTGAGCTGTCCTTACTCCGTCTGAGGAGCACAATAGGGAAGAGCGATAAAGGAGCAATAGAGGGCTATTTTTAACCTTTTCCAGCCAATTGAAGAGCTTTACAAATTGCAAGTAAGGGTTGTGCCACAAAAGCTTGCTCTGTGTTGCTTCTGTCTCATAGAGGAGCGCAGGTTGGGACAGGCAGAAGATGGTGCATTTCAAAGGCCAGCGCAGATGCTGTGCCAGCTACCGGACAGAAATGGCTGCCGTTTACG
Organism: Mesitornis unicolor; assembly: GCF_000695765.1. Classification (NCBI taxonomy): domain Eukaryota; kingdom Metazoa; phylum Chordata; class Aves; order Mesitornithiformes; family Mesitornithidae; genus Mesitornis; species Mesitornis unicolor. Next base: position 19,938 of record NW_010185327.1, on the reverse strand, counting down.
ATGAATCATCATGATACCTTATCAGAGCACCCAAAAGTTGTGTTTTAAATAATCATTTTCTGACACAAGGCACTGTAGTCCCTGCTCTAAAACTCAGTTTCATCAGGGGATCTCAGGATGAAAAGCAAAGGCTTTGGGTAAGTCCCACATGGGATCTAGAGCCAAAATGGGAACCAGTTCCAGATGTCCAGTTCTGAAGGCAAAGCATCTGTCTTGAAGCCATCTTTTGCCTTCAACAGGAAAGGTTCTTGAATTGAGTTTCTTATGATCATGGAGAAACGGTACCCTTCACAATCTGCTAGGAAACCGCAGCCCAGTTTCTTAGAGAGCAAAACTTCCATGTCAGGTCCTCTGATCTCTCTCTCTCTTAGCCAAAGGCTGTTCTTCATCTGGTTTTTGCTTGAATATTGCACAATGCTTAAGCAAGAAGGTGGGAAGATTCCTGCTTTCAGGGAGAAACCAAATGAAATGTCAAGAGGAACATCTTTGCAAATCTAGCATTGAATGTAAATATGCATGAAACCCCAAGGCTGAGTCCTTTCATCTGAGAAGATGTTAATAAAAGTTTACCCTCCAGCTCACAAGTCTGCAAACCAATGAATAATAGGCACATCCTGGTAAAGTCTGAAACATTTCACAATAGAAACAGAGGAACCTTGTGGGCACTGCATACTTTCATTAAAACACGAAGGAAAAGATAGTGGTTTTTACTAAGACTAGGAACATCCTCCTTCCAAGGCATTTCTGTAATGCTCGCAGTCATCACCCTGAGAAGAGGCTGCTTCCTCTTGAACTCAGGCTGGGTAAGCTCAATTCATCAAATCATAGAATAGTTTGGGTTGGAAGGGACCTTTCAAGGTCATCTAGTCCACTGCCCGTGCACTATGCAGGGACATCTTCAACTGGATAATTTTGCTCAGCAATTCCTTCAGTTACAGCACAAAAGTCCAAGGGCAGTGGCTGTCTCCCAGAGCGATGGTGTTGTCCCGTACAGGGCAACATGTGCCTACTGGGAGTCCAGATCTGGTCACAGCTGAGGTTTATGCCTGCGGTCACCTGCAGAAGGCAGGAGCCTTCCTCTACTTGCAGAAGAATGGAAGAAAATTACAGAGCAGTGTAATAGGGTCTGAGCTGTGGACTGCGATCCCCTCCTCTCCATCAGCGAGTTTATGGTTACAGCTTTGCAGGCAGTGGTCTCACTCCTGAAGATGGATGTACTCTGAGATGTGTAACTGGAGTAGAGAGTAAACAAACTCGACGTCAGAGCCAGGGGATATTTCTTCTTCATCAGCTATCTGAAATGTGTAAGGTGGCCCATGGCTGCCAGGGAGCCTGCGGGCTCTGACACAGCTCCCATAAATCAAGAAGTTTTACAGCAGATCTCGAGGTCCTTGCCTGGGCTCCCAGTACAGTGGTGGCTCTGGACTTGCATTCCCATGATGGAGCAAATTTTCAGCAGTCACTTGGTGGTGTCCTTCTTGAAAGTATCTCTGCACCCAGGGACACGAGGATTGGCTCTTGGGAGGCTTGTGTGACTGACACCAAGCAACCTTCGTCAGGCCCTTTCGTTGGCTCCCCGCAGGACCCCAGAGTTAAGTTTCACATCCAGTGGGACAAACAGCCCCGTCCTCTTCTCTTCCAGCATCATGGAAGGTATCTGCTCTCTGCTCCCCAGAAAATTGCCAGTGCCACACACTGGCAACAGAGCCACACTCTGTTCCCCGAATCTTACTTCACTCATCCTTATTTTCATATACTGCAGCACATCTAGAAGACCCTAAGCTCTTTGGCACAGAGAGCTCTTTGCCACCTCATCTGAAATAAAGTTGCACCTCAGGTGCTATTTTAATAAAGAATAAAATTGATTATTTCTACGGATTTACATTGTATAACTGAAAACTCTTAAATGTTTGAAGCTGCAGGCCAGCACACCTACTGATTTTAAATTTTCCATGGCAGAATTCACATCAGCCTTTTGTTTTTACTAAATTATCCTGGGTTCCTTTGTGGGGTTTGGTTGTTAGCACATTCTCCCTCCTGCAGAAATTAAACATTTCTCCATCCCGGTGAACTTCAAAGAAACAAAGACATTAAACACAGACACCTCCATGTATATTAAGCCAGTGTTGAAGAGGAATGAAATGCAAGAGTGCTAGGAGGGGACAGGAGTTCGTGAGTAGTCCCTGGAGTCAGAAATCCTGTTAAATCCTGTTTATCCAGCAAACACACTTAAGCATCACATCTGATCCAAAGCTTGACTGTGCTGAAAACAAGGCTTGCTCTTGAGTAGGCAGAGGAAAGCAGCACTGAGGACTGGAGAAGTGCTTAGAAATGTACATAGTCCATGCATAAGAGGCAAGCTCGAGTAGCTTGATGTGAGATTGGAGGAAAAAACCTCTTTCCCATGCTTTCTGTTGTCTCAGTTGAAGCATTTGACAGCACTTCAGCCTGGGACCATTGCACTGCTTCTCGGAAGCTTGGAGCTTTCTTTTAAAAAGAGGAAGGAAAGTGTCCTGTTTAGTGACAGGAAACAACTCTTAGGGAACCACACAGTTGTGGCAAATGAAGCTTCAGCCTTTGGCTCATGTCTCATGTGTCTCTGTGCCAGCCCCAGCCCTACAGCCCCACTGGCTGTACACAAGCATGCCTGGGTCAGCAGGAGCTGTTGGGGTGAAGGGGCTCAGGTCCAGGCACAGCGCTGGCCATGGGATGCTCTGGCCGCACGTCACCTGGGACCTGGCTGCTCACCATCCCAGGACCTTGCTGTATCGGGGAACCCCGGCTTGTCTGAGGCCCCTGCTCTTCTTGCCCTGTGGGGAAATAAGTGAGTAGAGGTAATAAGTGAGAAGTAAATCAATGAGTAAAGGTACTTCCCTGAAACTATCCTGGGACTGGAAGGGAGAAATGTTTAACAGCATCCCTGAGACTCAGTCTGCTGCCTTCTGCTGTGTTTTCTCCCTGCGTGGGCAGCTCTGCCTGTGCCAGCTGCAGGCATGGTTGGGGTGAGAGTGGTGGTGGGTGCACAGGCAGGACCCCGAGTCACAGCATGGTCAGAAGGCACCAGGCAGCCCTGGCCAGTCTGCGTCAGGAGAAAGTGGAAAACTACAGAACAGTCTGAAGAGCTTTCTACAGCCCCAAGGAGGCCGACAAGACAATCTTTAAAGCTGTGTTACTATAGCAGCCCTGATAGTAATTTACCAGTACACCTCCTTTTCTCTTCTTCATGCCCCTTTCACAACAAAAAAAATGAGATTAGTCTCATCTTCCCCAATTACCTCGCCATGTTCCCTTCACAGCCTTTGGCTAACAGCTTTCCAGAAAAGCTCCACAACATCTCTGTGCAGCCAAGGGCCCTGTATTGGGTAGGGCTGTGCCCAGGGCTGGAGGGGCAGGGAGGGGGCCAAGGTCTCGCAGGATCCCCAGTAAGGGCAGTGTTGCTGCAGTCCCCTCATCTGCCTGTCCATGCCAGGAGTGGGGCTCTTGGTTGTGGCACACCATTTGCAACTTTTGCAACTGGATGTTTCTCTATCCTGACAGAGCTACAAGCTAGGATCAAAAGCCCTGGGGAAATCTCCCCGCAGGATAGTGTGTGCATGGACCTGGTGCAGGCAGCCTGCCCTGAGCTACTCCCACCACCGCACCATCCTTCTTCCTCACGTGCACTCCCAGAGTGGACCAGGAGATTACCCAGAGCCACTCCTTTGCTTCGTGCTTCTCTCCAGTCCCTTCCTATGTCACAGAGGGCTCCGGAGCCTGCCAGAGATGCCCCCAGTGTAACTGGTATTAAACATACCCTTTCTTCCTCAATCCTCAATATTTTTCCTTAATCCTGCACCAGAAGGGAGATGGGAGTCCTCCCTCCTCTGTCGGTGGTGCCTAAGAAGAAAGGCTGCTCCCACTGTGCTTCCTGCACAAATTGGCCTAATTCACCATTCCAGTAGCAGCTAATGAGCTTAAAGATTTCACGGCCAGCACCTCCTTCCCTCCCTGCCGGAGAGGCAGCTTCAGCTGGAGCTGTCCTTAGCTGAAAAGCTTTGACAGTGGCAGAGGAACAGGAGGGAAAATCTAGGTTTGCCGAGGCTGCTGCACACAGAGCTGTTGGTCATGGGCAGGGCGCTCAGTGTGCTGGAAACCACTGCTGCTTGAGTGGGGCTGGATGCTGATGAGAGGGGATTTGGGGGTTTGGTGCTGGAGGAACATCGTTGCTCCCAACCCCATGTGCTGCAGCACCACATGCACATGTGGACACCTTCCTGGGCTCAATATCACAAGCACCTTTTTCCCCACGCTGCATGGCATGGTTGGCAGCATATTTGCGTTGTTGTGCAGGGCTGCTAGTAGGTGAAATTCCTGTGATGCTCAAGACACTATCAGATGCTGCTCATGATGACATCTCTAGGTGCATGGGAGTCTGGCTGCCTGCACATGCTGGCTGTCCCCACACTAGCTCTTCTGGGGAAGGACAGCCCATTCCCACCAGCAGACTGCTCCTGGCACTTGTCCTCCCCACACCGCTTGTGCCCTGTGCCCACCCTGAGTCACCCCACCATGACCCAGGAACCAAGCGAGGCCCCGGTCATCTGCAGTGTCATGGCTGATCACTGGCGCAGTCTGTTGCAAGGCTCTTAGGTCCCACATGCTATCACACTCCTCTTTCAATACAGCATCTCACCTACTGAGCAAGAATAAATTAACTTACTAGCCCCAGAAGCAAAAGCCCTCACAGGGCTTTGGCAGGCACCAGTCTTCAGATGCCAGCCAGGACTGCCTGGAATATGCTGGGCTTGATGCAGAGTTTGAGATCTTTGCTTTATGCCGTGAAGCCATTTCAGTGCTGCAGCATTAATCCATCAGCTGGAGCTCATCCAGTGCAAGTGTGACGTTGGCACCGGTGCGGGCAGGTTTCTGGGTTGCTAGGAGTGACTCACGCAAGTGCACGGACTGTGTCTGCAGAAAGGCACTAACGTGATTTTCTCAAACTATGATCGGTTTCCCAGTTCTAAAAAGCTGTCTGGCAGGGCTGGGCCCCCTTCCAAGGTTTCCTGGAATTATGAAGATGTGAAGAAGTTGCTGCTGTCAGAGGCTTTTGGTCAAGATCGAGCCCATTGCTCAGGCCAGTGTTGGCTGGGACTGCCTCGCCAGGACTGTGACTTCCTAAAATGAAGTCAAACCCATGGCGCCAGGTCACTCGCACACACAGGGCCAAGGAGCTCGTGGTCGACTTCCAGCTTGGCTGGTTCATCCTACGCAGCTTATTTTCAATCCTACACCAAATTTATCCTTTGCTTCTGGTCCTGAGCTGTTGTGTAATGTTAATTATCGCATGCTGCCATACTCCTCCCACATTCACAGATGTATTTTGGAACTGGGAGAGGTGATTTCTCCACACAGAAGAATGGGAAGTGCTTGAGCACCTTTGATATAAAAGGCACCATGTCACTGAAGGACAAGAGCAGGAGAGGGGGTGATGGTAACAGGATGTACACTAGGAAAGAAGAAGGATACAAAGATAAGTGATAGCTTTATGCCATGTCTGTCCCCTGGCTGCTTGGCAGATTATTCATTGCCTTTATTAACTCTGTGTTAAATTTCCCTTCTTTCCCTTTATTTTTTTTCATGAGGTTTATTGTTTCATTTTGTTTGGTTTATCTTTGAAAGGAGTTCTTGTAAAAGTGAAGCTTTCAAGAGACGCTAACCACCCAGAGAGCATCCCTTTATTCCCAGCACAGGCACTGGGCAGAGGAAAAGGTCCCCATTACATGGAAACACAGATCCCAGGCAGCGCGGTCGTACTCTGTGGCTGGCAGGCAGCTCTCTGCCCTCACTGCTAAGCTTCTGGCAAGGCATGGACACAGGCAGCACTAATTCAGCTGTGAGTGTTTGCCAGTAGGAAATGGCCCAAGATCACCAAATGGGCAGCAGGCCAGCCAGCGGCTAACTGCCAGGAGATCCTGAAGCTCTGACCTGCTGTCCCTGTGGGAGACTCCCACAATGGCCCTGTCACCTGCAGGGCTCCCTCCAGCTGCCCAGCCTCCTCTGCTGGTCCTTTTGGCCATTTCTGTCAGGTTATGATGCACATTTGTGGAGCTCTGAGGTCTATTGGGGATGCTCTGCATGGCAGCACAGTGCCCCAGTGAGGCCACCTCAGATTAGTGTCAGCTGCCCGGCAGGGTCCTGGGGACGTGGATGTATTTGCTCAGTGCTCACTCAGCTTCCACTGCAGCAGCATTGCATGGCTGGTTGGGCACCAGATGCAGGTGAAAGCACATTTTTCTCCTGAGCTGAATTTCACTGATTAAAAATCAACATATTAAAACAAGAACCAGGAACAGGAGGTGCTGTCCCAGCTAGGTCCTCTCCTTACAGACATTCTGGCCTCAATGCAGGCTGCCTTCACCCACCTGGCCAGTGGAAGTAGAAATCTTTTAACAAGTTCTCAAGTAAAAAAAAACAACCCATCTATTCTGTGGCGAGGTGCTGCCTGCAAAGTTGAGGGATCCTCGGGAAGGGAAGGAAGAGAAAGGGTCCCTCATGGGGATGAAAGCACCAGTGTTTGGAGTTTTAGAGGAGAACAGATGCCAGTTTACATTTCTGCATGGATTTAGAATCGCAGAATGGTTTGGGATGGAAGGGACTGCTAAAGGCCAGCTAGTCCACCTTCTGGCAGTGAGCAGGGACATCTTTTGCTAGATCAGCTTGCTCAGAGCCCCATCCAACCTGGTCTTGAATGCTTCCAGGGATGGGGCATCTACCACCTCTGGGCAACCTGTGCCAGTGTTTCACTGCCCTCATTGTTAAAAATTTATTCCTTATATCTAGTCTGAATCTACCCTCTTTTAATTTAAAACCATCGCCCCTTGTCCTATTGCTGCAGGCCCTACTAAAAAGGGCCATCTACCCCTTCTTTTTTTATAGGCTCCCTTTAAATACTGGAAGACTGCTATAAGGTCTCCCCAGAGCCTTCTCTTCTCCACAATGAACAACCCCAACTCTCTCAGTGTGGTCTCACAGGGGAGGTGCTCCAGCCCTCTGATCATCTTCGTAGCCTACTCTGGACCCACTCCAACAAGTCCATGTCCATCCTGTGCTGAGGACTCCAGACCTGGATGTTTTGGTCTCACCAGAGCAGAGGGGCAGAATCCCGTCTTGACTTGCTGCCCACATTTAGCTCATTCTTGAGCCTCTGACACTTTGACAGATCCCTAATTCTTCTCCTTGTTGCGCCATGGAGATACAGCCACTTGCTCATATTTTGTGTGCCAAAAGCCTTGAAGACATCTGGCTCCACTACCCCCGCTTTCCTACCTGTGCAGGAGCTGCCTCTATCCACGCTGCCCTTGCCAACACTGTCTGGCTGCCCAGCATGAAGCAGGGAAGCCTCCAGTCCTCTCCTCCTCATCACCCATCACCCTTGAAGTGAGGTTGTGGTCCTGTCCGCCTGGTGTGTGTGGGTGGTGTGGGACCAAGAGAGGTGGGAGATGTGAGCTGAAACAAAATGCAGGGATGGGTGCTGGAGCTGTGAGGGCATCTGCAAAAGCTGTCAAAGCAGCATGGGTGCTACAGGGAGTGCTGGGCCGGGTGCTGGGCAGCTCAGCAGTGGGTTTATTGATGAGTTGGGTCATGCTGGTGACTCACAGTCACTGTACCTGGCAGTGACTCAGCGCTCGCTTCTCTGATGTGACACGAGCTGTAATGAAATCCCGGTTTGTTTGTCGAGAGGGCTCTTTCACCCTGCATCCCACCCCCACTGCAGGGTTAAGGACATCATTCACCAGCGTGGCAGCAGCTCTCACAACAGCAGGGCTCCATACACAATTAAAAGCTCATTGGGAGCTTCCTGTCCGCTGGCCAAGGATCTGGAGGCTAAAAGGCCAAAGATTAGAGTGAGGCGTGGTTAAAATGCCATTAAATGAGAACAAGTCCAGACCCTGCTGAGCACAGGATGGTGCCTCTGAGTGCGCTGCGGAGAGGGAAAGCTCTGTTCCTCACTCTGCAGCTCAAATCTGCAGCTGGCTCTGGCTGAAGAATAAGCAAGGCACACCTGGCCTGAGACAAACCACTGGATTATCCCTGAGGTTTTGGAGCGGAGACCATGCTGCTGCCTTTGTTGAGCACTGCCAGCCTCCCAGAGGCTTGTCTGGTCTCTTCCAGCTGTTTTCTGGGAGCTCCCAGCTCTAAAAGTTGACATTTCTGTCTTGGACTTTGGCTTCTTCCTTCCCTCTCCCCAGGGCTCTCCATCACTCCCTGAGCTGCTCTTCAGCCTTTCGAGGACATGCTCCTCTGGGCTGATGGGCACGCTGGGCTTTCCTGCTCTCTCTCCTGGACAGCACTCTGACCTCTTCATGGAGGAAATCCACAGCTCTCCTCTTCCTCACATCACAGTAACTTTCCACCTTACCTACGCATGCCTCAGTTTCTCTGACCATGGATGCTGCATTTTCTGGATCAGATGCTTGCTGGCATCTTAGCCAGACGCAAGGTCCAAGTTGTAGCAGAAGATGTGATCTTGGAGATACCGACTTTGGATGCAAAACAACCTGTGGTTTTTACTGTATGCTCACGAAATTCTGCTGTGCCGTTCTTCCTCAGTGTCTGTGGCTGAAAGTGAGTCATGCTTGGAGGATGCAAAATGTTAATATCCCAGAGAAACTCCTCCAGGGACTTTCTACCCCTACAGAGCAACTCTGGGAAAATCCCATGGGACCTACTAAAGAGAATGGGATTTTTGGAACCACACAGCCTCTCTGTGCTAATTTTTCCATAGGAGATAGTGTAGCTCATTTTACTTAAAAAATAAATGCTGCTGATGTTGTCTCCTAGGAGCTGCAGGAGTGTGCCCAAAGCATGCTGCACTGCTCACAGAACAGGGTGATGGTCCCATCCCAAGGGCTTCCCATCAAAATTGACCACCAGATACAGCCTATGGAGAGAGAGAGAATGAAAGAGGCAGGAGAAGGTCCTGGTAGGAACGTGCAGCTTGGCAGCAGCCATCCCCATCTGTGTGTCTTATCGGCAATGCAAGAAAGGCAGGTGTTGACAGGAGATTTGAAGAATGAGGGGATGGGTTTGTGGCTATGTATGGGAGTGTTCTTCAGAGAAAGTGGAATAAAAAGTCCTATAATTTTTTCTATTAGGGTATGTGTCCTTTACTAGAAGGCACTGAATGAGTCTTTGTATCCAGAAGCAGCCCCGACTCCTCCACTGCACCCAGGCCCAGACAGGCAGCACCACCCCACTCGCCAGCTCCTCCCCCTTGGGTCAGTTCAAGGCTTTTTTGGACGTGATGTTTTGAAAATAGCCCTCAGATTGATGACATCCCTTTGCCCTATTTTTATCTCCTGTTTATAAGGCCAAGGCTGTTCATTGCTTCATCTTCCTCTGTTCCTCTTCTATGTACTTCCAGTTCCAATGTTTTATTACTTCATTTATAATTAATTTAGCCCATTCTTTTTGCTCAAAGAGTGGCTAGAAAGTCTAGTCTTTTCTTCACCTTTTCAGTGCTGCTTTCTCTGTGGTTAGGATCTTGCCCCTTAATATCAGGGTTAATGCATCCTTAGGGGAGGTGTACAGACAGCTGCATGTAACCGCCTTAGCACATTCTAAGGTCCTGTCCCTCAGCCAAGCAAGATGCTGAAAATGCAGTGGGTTGCTTTAACCCTGCTGCTGTGTTGTTCCCTGCAAGCTGCCTGATGTTAATGTCCGTCAGTCTTCTCCCGTGGCAGAGGGCAGCGTGTGTGCTTTCACCTTCCTTGAGGTGTACCCACCTCTTAACGCAGGTTAACCTGATTGCTTGCAATCTCCTTTCTGCAGCTTTGGTGAGCTGAATGTGGTGAAGTGCCTCTCCTCATCAGCTTCCAGCCACAGACTCTTCACATGATCCCTCTTTAGTTCTGATTGCAAAATGGGTCTGTTGTTATTCTAGATCTAATTTGAAAGAAAAGCAATCATTCTAGGCTGACCTTCAAATATGAGGTTCTCCTCTAGGCAAAGCATATGTTTGTGCATATTACATTTTTTCTCCTTCCCTAGCAAGTCACTTTTTCTGGATTTGTTGCTGGTGTCTCCTGCCGTGGATGCCAGACACTTCTGAAGGCAAGTGGTGGTGTGTCATTGCTCTCAGCTGCTGCATTAAAGACTTCCACAGCTCAGAAAACCTGGAATACCAGACTCAAGAAACCAATATTCATACATAATTTCTAACTCCAGAAATGCCTATGTTCAGAAAAGCCAGAGCAAATTAAGTGAAGGCAATCTAGTAAGAGGTCACACTGCTTTGCAGCATTTGGTTATTGCTATAACAAATCAACTAAGTGACTTGAAAACACCCACAAGCAGTGACCAAGCTGACAGTCTTTTCTCTGCAGATCCCCTTGGGTTTAGTGACAAGCACGTGGCAGACCTGGATTTGTGTATCCCTCCTGCAGGAGGAGAAGCCATTCACCAGAGCGGCTCTATGGGTTGGTTTTCCCCTGATCTCTGCTCCCACCATGGCCTCCCCCTGGCACAAACATCCAACTATCAAACCCCAAAAGACATAAAAATACAGTGATAAGGATTTGGAAATACCGGTCAGGTCCTCTTAGGTTTACACCATGGGTGCTTTATTCCCCTGGTCTCCTCTATGGTTGCTACATCCCAGTGGGACCACCAGTGCCATGAAGCACCACAGCTGGTGTGAAGCATCAGGGCAGATACAGCCCCACCAGACAGCCCCACTCTGCAGGAGAGGACAGGCACATGAATGGCAGTGATGTGCTGTGGCTGGGGAATTTCCAATTATTTGTGTTTGTTCACCTACTATACCCCAAAATTTTTGGTCAAACTGAAAATCTCAGTGTAAAGGTTTGGTAAGCTGTACTATTTTTTTAATGCTAAAAAGTCACACTTTGAGTGAAGAAGAACAGATTTTGCCAGATTTCTTGTCCCCTTTATCCCAGCAGGATCCCTGCTCCTAGGTGGAGTAGGCTGTGAACTAACCCAGTTTGGGCTTGGCTCAGGGAACGGCTTAAGAACGTGTACAACTCGCAACAGCTTCAGATCCATTCTTAGCTCTGGTAAAACATTTCAGCATATGGACTTGAACGCAAGCTTCAAATAAATCCCATGGAAGCGCTTTACCAAGCTGGGGCACCCCCATGAGCCACTGCTACAACCTACACATTACACAAATTCAGCCTTTACTGGACGCTTTTTAAAGTGCAGCAGAAGCAGATATGGCAAACAAAAGCTGATCAGGAGTTAAACTAGGCAGCAAAAAAATGACCCATGTGGCACAAGCTGGAGCCACGGTACCATTAACTGAGATGAGTTTTGCTGGGCTCTGGCATGGCTTATGCTTTTCTTTCTCAAAAATGCCTGCTAGGTACCCCATGAAGAGTAACCCTGACAGCTCCGTGCAATGAAAAACCAGAGCAAACATCTCAATTAGTGAGTGCCCCATGCGAAACCTAATCACTGAGCCAGCCCTGCAGAAGTTCTGCTGGGCAGCTCTACAAGAAAACATTCTCAGGACAGAGGACTCGGACTGAAACAATGATTCTGCTGTAGCTGCATCCTAGTGAAACCATTTTTTGGGAGTCTGAACAGAACAAGGAAATTTTAAAGTCCTGAAAAGATCATTGCAGAGAAACCCAGTGCAAAAGCTGCAGGTTTTGCTCTGCAAGGTGCTGGGTGTGAGAAGCAGTGAGGATGTTGTGGCTCCACAGGGCTGGAGACACAGCTGGACCACAGAGCATCGCTAGCATGCGGCTGGGACAGCATCCATGAGAAATGCCTTTAAAGGCCACTGGGACATCTCAGCAGAAAAGGACAAACTCACAGGTGTCACATTATTTTTGAGTTTCTAAGTGGAATGCTGCAAAATGGAGACTTAAAAAAGAACTATGATGTAAGAAGTATTTTAAAAGAAGTACTTATAAAGAAGTATTTTTAAAGAAGTGTTCCTGCCTTGATTTTGTTCAGGTATAGGAAAGCCACTCAGTGAGAGATGAGAGTGAGTTTCTCGAAACACTCTCATTGCCTATGTAATCCATTGTTTTATCTATTTCCATGTTGTCTACCGTTAAATAGCTGTGTGTTTGCCTGGATTTTCAACATATTTCAGAGCATGCTTGATACTGTGCTATGACTTACGGGAGATGGGTCAAATTTTTGACCTAATGTACTGCTTCTTTTAAATATGAAAGTGAGCTTTTACTCCATCCTTGCAGCTCAGAACGCAGGAACAGCTCTCCATAAGCATGACGGGATGGAGAGGCACTGCAGCTGCCTGCGCCTCTAATGGAAACCGATTTTAGTCCAGCAGAAAGCTATAACAATGTAATGGTGTCTGGCATTTTACCTTGATAATGTCATGGTATTTATGGTCTTTTTAAGACATTTCATGACATAATGCTGTTTCAAACCTGCTTTTCACAAGATCAGTAAGAGAGAATGATGACCTTTTATAATTTTCTTCCACCTCTACAAGCTCCACATGCACAGATTCAGGAAAAATGCATTTTGCATCTCACTAGGTGGGAAGCCCACTGAAGTGCAGCACAGTCATCGTAAATCCAAGGAGGAGAGGGCAGTGAGCAACACGCAGATTTCTTGTCATGATGCATCTCAGCCATCCCATGTTGGAGCATCTTCTTCCTTCCACCGAGTATTAGCACACTTGTGAAGGCTTCCGTCTCAGCACCAGCATCTTTTCATTTTGAGTAAAAAGACAACAGAATTGCATCTTAAAAGGAGAAGTTGGCATCCCACGGGTGGTTTAGCTGCACCTTGGACGTCTGAAGTGCCATGCTTTCAGTCCCCATCAGTGGGTCAGTCTGTGCACAGCACAGTCTGTATGCATTTGTTAGATGGGTTTTAATGGGTTAGATGGGTTGATTGTCGGGATTAGCGGCTGTGGGTAACTTCTCCCTGGTCTGAAAGGGCTCTCAGGGCAAGGTGGGAGACTGAGGCACAGCCAGAAAAATGGAAAAAAAACAGAAATGAGAGCAGGAAGTACGTGGGAGAGTTTATAAAAGGTGATGGAGCCCATGGGTCTCATTCTTGTGATTAAAATAGGTAGGTTATAATGGGTAGAGTACTCTGTGTAGCAGCTCACCTGTGGGCCATGCATCCCACCAGCTCCCTTCACAGCTGCGAGTCTGCCAGTGCTCAGTGGGGAAGGCTTCACCACAGCCCCACCGTCCTCCTCCGGCCGCAGGATGCCAGCCCAGCAGAAGGAGCCACCTGGCCTCAGCGAGGCCCTGCCGCGCACATGACGCCAACCGCTCCTGGCCATCTGCTCTGGCAGGACAGAGGGAGGATGGGGTGGTGGGGCGGGGGCTGGTGTCTCTTCCACCCGCACTGAAGAAGGAGAGGTTTGCCCCTGCCGCTTATGACCCATTGCGGTCTGGCTGCCGGCTGAGCAGCACTGTGGGGTGATGCTGCATGCATCCCCAGTGGCTGCCGAGCACAGCAAAGCCTCTGCCCATCCTCGCTGTCTGATGCCATCCCTGGCTCAGGCACAGGACCAGTGCACGACAGGAGGCTCAGCACAGGCCCAAATCCATTCACACCCACCTGCACAGACAGGTGCGTTGTATCCGGGCTGAACTTGGCCTCTCTGATCCCATACAGGCCCCGGCTGCTCAATTTGCAGAAAAGCTGAGCTCAAGCCTCGGCTCGGGCAAATACTATGTGAAAAATGTGATCAAATCACTGGGTTTATGTGCGTCAGTTCCCTCTTGCCAGGGGAAGAAAATACCCCCCTCTTTCCTCAGCAGCATGAGCATCATAAGGCAGGGCTTGCACAGAGTGTCTGACCATGGGTGAGTCTCTGGGCACAGCTCCAGTAACCTTGCTGCCAGCAAAGACATTTATAATGGATTTATTTAACCTTGTGGTAAAACCTGCATTGTTTTTAACCCCTGTCTGGGGCACCTGGCATTCAGTGTCACTGGAGGTTTGCTCCTGGAAGCTGACAGGACATGCCACACGTTTTCATGATGCTCTGCAAGAAAGATTAGCCATTCATTTAAGATGTGCCCTGACACCATGGTGACAAACAAGGTTAATAAACTGATAGAGGAGATACCTTCGAGCTGCACAGCTGGCCTTTTCAAGATCTCCAGAGCCATCTCTGAACTGGGCTTACATATGGCGATGCAGGGAGAAAGCTGCCTCCCCCCAGTGTTGCTTCAGGGAGGGATTAGCACTGGTTGAGAAACTTCAGAGGTAACATATGGGAACCCGGGGATAGTTTTGACTCACGGCATTTCAAACCTCACCTCAGGGAGTTGGGTGATGCCAGCACATCTGCTGGGGCAGGG
>NW_010185327.1:452-5601 GCF_000695765.1 Mesitornis unicolor | reverse complement strand
TGGGTAGGGAATGATGCAGTGGTGGCACATGCTGGGGACCCACAGCTGGCTCCAGCCTTCCCATAGTGGCAGCTTCACCCGATAGATGGAAAGGAGAAAGGGGTTTGAGTACTCAGAGTCCCGTCAAATGATCCAAATAGGGAAAAAGAGATGGAAAATGTTTTTCCCATTAAAGCATGGTGGTTACACTGCTATGAGACAGAGGCACAAAGCAAATCCCAGCATGATGCTGGAGATGGCAGCCAGCCCAACAATTGTGGTGCTGCCACTACTCCAGGTCTACAGCTGCCTGAAAAGAGGATGTAGGGAGGTGGAGGTTGGTCTGTTCTCCCAAGTAACTAGCTGTAGGGCAAGAGGAAAGGGGTTCAAGTTGTGTCAGGGGAAGTTTAGATTGGATATTAGGAAAAATTCCTTCATCCAAAAGGTTGTCAAGCCCTGGAACAGGCTGCCCGGGGGAGTGGTGGTGTCACCAGAGGAGATGCTTTAGTGGTGGAGCTGGCAGTGTTAGGTTATGGTTGGACTCGATGATCTTCAAGGTCTTTTCCAACCTAAATGAATCTATGATTCTAATGCACAGAAAGCAGCCTGCAATGAAGACAAGATCTGGATGGGACGTCAGATCACCTAGTCCTGCAGAGATCCCCAATGCTTAAAGTCCTGTTACTTCCCCAGGGGTCCCACCTGGGCGTCTCATGTCCTTTACAGGGGCTGCCTTGGAGGCAGCAGGAGGTGTTGGGGAAAAATTGAATCCAATTCTGAACCTCATTGACCTTAATCCATGTAAAAATTCCAGGGGAAGACAGTGTAAACCCAAACCATGGCTCAATCAAGCAGTGGTGAGAGGAGCTGAACCAGCCCTTGAGTGGTGGCCTCCCCCCTCACTTCACCCGGCACCTCCTACTCATACCCGTGAGACCTCCCCCCAACTCCTGCAGCAGTGATAGGGACCTCAGCAGGGCCATGAGGACCTTCCCTGGGGCTGCTGGAGCCCCGTCAGGCACTGTGTGTATGCAGGGGGGACCCCAAATGTAAGATACAGCTGTGTTTGAGCCATGGCACTGATCCTCACTCGGGGCTGCCAGGAGAAGCTGTATCTGACTGGGACATCCCTGCAGCATGGAAACAGGGCTGGTGTGCAATGGTATTTCTGTGACGGTCAGTCCCCCACGCACACAGATGTCAGCAGAAACTGCATTTATTTAGGAAAAAACCTTCCTGTAAGAGCAAAATATTCTGTAATTGTCCATTTGGGGCTTCCTAACCCAATGTTAGAGCAATTCCCCTGGGGAAGGGGATGCTGGGTTGGATGGTCTAGTGGCAATTTTTATCCTTCCAAAAGTCTGCTCTTAATGTCAACTTGGAGTCTGGCATTCAGCCCCTTGTCCTTGCCTGGGAAGACAGAGCTTTCCACACATAGACAGGGAAAAAAACTGCTAAACTTTCTATTTGTATTCCTGCAAAAAAACCCCAAACAATCAGAACTGTAACGGGAGTAAATAAACTGGTTTATTAGCCATGAAATCAGCCCAGCTGTCTAGGAGTTACTCATTATTTTGTTGGTAGCTTTGGACTGGGGCCAGGTAGCCATGCTGGGCCATTATCGCTCTCCCCTGTGCATGTGGGCTTGTTTTTAAAGCCCAGGGAGCAGTGCCGGGTGCCATTTTGCTGTGGTGTTTTTTGGTAGGGATGAACATCTTGGGCAGTGCAGGCTGCTCTGCTCCTGGCTGGGGTGAGGAGACCCTCATGGTGTGTCAGGCTGGGCTGTGAGCTGTGCTGGGAGAGCAGCTTTGCTTCTCCTACCCAGGAATTTCCAGGCCCAGCTGACACCTGGAGAAGCAGCAAAAATAAATGTATTTTTAAATCTGATTGAGCTTGTGGAGGAAGCTGGAACGTGTGTCTTTTTTTAGGGTGCCCAGGTGCAGCACAGACGGTCACACATGGGGTCACCTCTTCCTCTGGCCGCAGCTGCTCTCTGGCACCTCTGCTTGCCGGTAGCAGGAGATGCAGCACATCCCTGGCCGATGGCACAACTGCGGACCACTGCCACACACCCCAGCCCAAAATCTTGTCCCTTTATCTGGTAGCCAGCTGGTCAGGTCCTTCTGATCCTTCCCCAGGACACGTCGGGGCAGAGCTGCAGGTCCCATTCCCTGCGGGGAAGACAAATGGGCGTCATCTCTGCGCCCACCCCAATTCCCAAACATCACCTGAAGGCAGCGTATGTCTCCCATTGCAGGGAAACCTGCAGGCGCCTCGGCTCTGTGTTAGGCTCAGCTCTGCCGTCAGCCACCTCGCCAGCAAGGGACGTTGTTGTGGCTTCGTTCCTCCATCAGCTGTGCTGGGGTCCTGCAGTGGCCAGATAAAATGGTCCCTCTCTGACTGTCCCTCTGTGACCGTGTCTCTGAAGAGCTCATGTCATCAGTCTCCCAAAATGGAGTGGGAAACAGGAGTCCTCGCCACCCTGGGGAGGACTGGAGTCTGAGTACCCACGGGAGACCCCGTTTGGAGCCTGGTCTGGCCTGGGGAGCTGCACCCCCAGCTTGTGCAGCTAAATCCAGGCAGCAGGCAACACACGTGCCAGCTGAGATGAGAAGCTAATGTCAGATTTATTTTAAGAATGCATATTTTTATTTTCTAAGTTTCCCATTTGTAACTGTTCCCAATCTGTTAGCAATGATTTTTAGCCCTTCACTTCGATGCAATGAAACCCGCGCTTTTCCTTTTAAGCCTATTTAGTGTTGAGAGGGGGTCTGGGTGACACTGGCAGAACCGGGGCACATCGCTGCCACAAAAGCTGAATTTGTTATTGAGGATGAGTTGTTGTTATGGAGAAAACCTTGGGG
Source organism: Mesitornis unicolor (assembly GCF_000695765.1). Lineage (NCBI taxonomy): Eukaryota > Metazoa > Chordata > Aves > Mesitornithiformes > Mesitornithidae > Mesitornis > Mesitornis unicolor. The sequence goes on along the minus strand of NW_010185327.1, from coordinate 2,758 downwards.
AGGCTGTCACTGGAGGCAGGTTTAGGGTCCTTAGGGTAAGAGAATATTCCTGTTACACTGCAGAGCTGCCTCTGCAATACAAGGGGCAGGTTGTATTGAGGCATGACTTTGGGATGCAGCCTTTGAACCATGTTTCCTTCTCGAATAACGCCTGTCAGGGGAGCAAGGGTCTCTTGCAGGGTGCGAGTCTTCAGCAAGCGGTGCTGTGTGGGGGCAGCATGGCCAGGTCAGGCTGCGGCTCCCCCCATGGAAGCAAAGCAGATGAAGGCTGGTGTCCAGTGAGCATTACATGTTTATTAAGTTTTGGTGCAACCGCACACTGAAAGCTCCTGTGCCGACACCTCAGCCACTGGATTTGGGCATCCAGTGAGCCCCTGCCACCAGCTAAGAGTGCTTGGGTGGCAGACGCAGCCCTTGGCTCTGCCCTGAGCACCCAAGGGGAGGCATCCGCAGCAGAGGGTGACTGAACCCCACGAAACTGCCTCTGATGTGCTATGGGGTGCCTGGGGGGATGTATGGGTGGGATGCCCAGGTGGGTTGCATGGGTGGGATACTCAGGTGGGATATATGGGTGGGATGTATGGGTGGGATGCCCAGATGGGATTTATGGAAGGGATGTATGGATGGGATGCCCTCCGGAGCATCTCCAGCTTGCATGGGGACAGCTATGGCCAGGAAGCTCCCAGGCATCTGCAATGCCACCAGTGGGGACTTGAGGCTGAGGGTGAGGAGGCAGTGTGGTCTGCCAGCAAATGGGGAGCCATGGGCTCTATCCTGTGTGCTGCCTAAGGAACACAGAGCGCTGTCAGCAGAGTGGCAAATTTTGGACCCACAGAGCGCTCGGTGCTTTGTGAGTGAGGACTGACCATGCGGGTCCTTTTACTTTTTTCCTTCCAGTTTCTTTGCTGAACAGAGCACAAATTTCCTGGCCCTCTATCCCTGCAGCCAAAAAAACCCACTCAGTGCTCCTTAAGGAGATTAATTTCTCTGGGACTTGCTCTTCAACCAGCATATGCAGTAGCCACAAACCCACAGGGGAACTCATTGGAGTCTATCCATGAAAATAAAACCACTGCAGATGTCAGGAGGGATTTTGTGTGTGTGCATGTTACTACAGAAATCAAATCCAGTAAGGTTTTAACAGAAACAAAAGAAAATATTTAAAAAGCTTTTTAACCCAGCACTGGGCTATGTTGGCACTATGGCTCACCCAGACTCTCTCTGGGATGGACTTCACCTCGCAGGGTCAGTGCTGCCCAGCCAAGCGTCACCCTGAGCAAGCTCTTTTTGAGCAGGAGGGGAGAAGCAAGTCAGCTCTGGGGAACCAGATTTCAAGATCAAAAGTTATCTTGATCATATAACAGGGCCTGACACCAGGAATTTCAGGCTTTCCTTGAGTGCACCTGGACAACCCATCCCTGCACCCAGTTCAGACAAAGTTTGCTTCACAGTGCAGGGGGAGAAAGACTGAGCACTTTAAAAGCGAGCAAATTTTAGCAGGATTAGGAGTGTGGCTGATGGCTCAGCCAGCAGCTTTGAGCAGTGGGGATGGGCAAGGAGAGAGCAGAGGAATTTGCAGGCAGCTGCAAACCTGTTTGCTGAGATACTATAGCAAGAAGAAAGAAATAAAAAATAAGATATAATAATAAAACTGAGCCAGTCCCTCAAACTCTCAATAGTTGAGTGCTTTGCTGAACATCCCCCACAACACACAGTGCTGAGCCTCCGCAGTTGGAAACCACTGGATCGCTTATCCTAAGACAGGCTGAACCCCCAGATTTCGGGCACACAAACACCCCAAGGCAATGATCCAGCTTATGAGGAGCAGCCCTGGCTAAACTCATCTCCCACTGCGGAGCTGTGTGGCCCCTGTGACACCACCTCGGTATCTCCCAATGGCTTGTGGAAAAAAATCTTTGGCCAGGGCTGGGGCTGAAAGTGTCTCCAAACCTCCCAGACCCCATGGGTGTTTGAACCTGATTCTGCAGGACTGGGATCCCGAGTCCCCGTATCCCAGTGTCCCAGTATCCCAGGCATGGCAGCTCCAAGCCACGCAGGCTGCAGCAAGCAGCTTTCTCGCGGGGCTTTCTCCTAGCTGTGGAGCAGGATTTAATTACAGGGGTAGAACATGGGGGCAGAGCTGCTGGCAGGGAGGGTGGGTTGTGGCACAGCACGCTCCGGAGGCTGCCAGGCCCCCAAATCCCCACATGAGCTCGGCTTCACTCCTGCGTGCCCCTGCTTGCGGCTTTTGGCCTTATTCCCTCTCTTCTGCTGTGCACGGAAAGCCTCCGGCTGCCGAGCGGCTG
>NW_010185327.1:0-325 GCF_000695765.1 Mesitornis unicolor | reverse complement strand
GGGCAGGCATGGAGCAGAGGTGCTGCTCCGAGAGCCTCCGGAGAGAGACGCCCATGCCCACGTCTCACACTTAACTTTTAGGGTAAAGAGCTCAAATCTAAACTCAAAGAATGGGAGCAGGCGCTTCATTTCCAAAAAAGTGGTAAAAATGTATTTGCTCCTTTTTAATGCAACTCCAGCTCTGTCTCCAGCAACAGAATTGCTGCCAGACTCCCTCAGCTGGGGGATGCTGCTGCGAGCTCACAGCACCAGCCCTTTCTCCCCGGGCATCCCAGGCAGACGGACCACCCCGCAGAGGGGACCTGCCCCCCGGGTGCCATCTGGC
>NW_010185326.1:1049-4989 GCF_000695765.1 Mesitornis unicolor | reverse complement strand
CGGGGAGCCCCCAGACCCCTCTGCTGCAGGGGACCCCGTGCCAGCTCAGCCCCCCCACCCCGGGCAAAGCTGCTGGAGGTGGCGAGCAGATGACAGCGCGATTAGCAGCATCAGCACAATTAGCTGCCCGAGGCAGATTTAACGATGCTAAGCCCAGCAAGGACGTTGGGCAAAGTGAACCTCGCGCTCGGGGCTGGGGACAGCGCGGGCAGACCCCGCTCCCGCAGCTGGGGTCACCCCAAAACCACAGTGTGGGACAGAGGCGCTCACAGGGGCTCAGACGTGTGCGTTTTTGGGGAGATGCCATGGGGGGGCAAAACCCAGGCAGGGCTGAAACCTCCCCCAGACTCAAACCTGCCCAGGGGTGGCTCCTGGGGCTCGGGCGTGCTCGGACCGGAGCAGCAGAGGAGGGGGCAGGGGAAAGGTTGGTGCTCCCAAAAGCTGCCTCCTCTGGAGCAGATCTCTGTGCCAGGGAGATGGGTGCTGGGGTGGCGCTGTGCTGATAAAGGAGGAGCAGGCGGTGGTGCAAGGTTAAATTTGAGGGTACACCGCTCTGGAGCCCCCCCAAGGGAAGAGATGGGGCCGCATCTGGACAGGACTCAGTGCTGGGGCATGGGACTGAGCTCTCCCCTGCGGTTTGGTCCCTAAGGAGCTGGGCTCTGAGGGGAGAGCACTGAGGGATGGGGGTGCAGCCACCCCAGCCCTTGTAATGAAACAGGAGGGTTCTGGGAGCCCTGTGTGGGTTTGAAGCTTTCCCAGAGAGCTGGGGTCCTGTGAGGTGAGCACCCCTTGTGCATTTTGGGGCGATCAGCACAGCCCAGCAAATGTCCCTGCAGCTGCCAGCACCAATTCGGATGTGTTGGTGCAGCAGCATCTCCACCTGAGCAAATTTTGTGATGGAGATGGGCAACCCGGACCCTCACAGCCCCCCCCACAGTCAGCACAGGCTGGAGACACTTAAAAACCACGGGAAAAGCGGAGATGCATTTGATTTGAGCACATGTCTGCGCAGAGCTGGGTCTCGTCCTCCTGACGTGGGTCCCCTTTGGGATGCCCAGTCCCTGGGACAGCCCCAGCTGCAGGGAGGACCCCCCAGAGAGGGAGATTGGGATTGGGGTCCCACGAGCATCCTGGCTGGGTGATTCCCCCCAGGGCAGCCCTGGGCTGTGCTCCCCGGACAAGCCCCCCATGGCCACGAGCGAGAGCCCCTTGGACGCCATCCGGCTCAGCGAGTGTGAGAAGACGGCGGTGCTGACGCTGATCAGGGAGGAGGTAACAGCGGGGGTGCCCGGGGGTCTGTGTGCTCCCCCATGGTGTCGCGGGCCTGGGGGAGCACATCCCGAGGTGCTGTGTGTGCTGCCACTTAGATCATCGCCAAGGAGGTGGAGGCAAACGAGTGGAAGAGGAAATACGAAGAGAGCCGCCACGAGGTCCTGGAGATGAGGTAGGAACAGCGCGGTGCTGGCTCTGTGTTCCCCGTTGGGATCAGGGCGGGTTCCCGGGGCTGTAATGGGATGATACGGCTCAGCATCGCCAGAATGGGATGTGCTGTGGGACATGGGCTCTTTGTGCAGGGCTGTGTTGAGCCTGGTGGTTTCTTTGTCGCAGCCATCAAATCCCATTTGCTGCGCTGGCCCGAGCCAGGCGGCTGCAGGGAGGTCTCGGTCTAAAAATGCTGCCTCTACCTGCTGTGTTACACCATATTTTCCCTGTGTTTTCCCTTCCTGTTTTTTTTAGGAAAATCGTGGCCGAGTACGAGAAGACCATTGCCCAGATGATCGGTAAGGTGCTGCCACCCAGTAAGGGTGCGCGGGGCAGGGAGGTTGGAGCCTCCTGTCCCGCTCGGTCACCGCGTCCCCGCTGTTGCCATCGCAGAGGACGAGCAGAGGACGACCATGACGTCCCAGAAGAACCTGCAGCAGCTGACGATGGAGAAGGACCAGGCCCTGGCAGACCTCAACTCGGTGGAGCGGTCCCTGTCCGACCTCTTCAGGAGATACGAAAACCTGAAGGGGGTCCTGGAGGGCTTTAAGAAGGTCCTGACCCCGGTCCCCTCTTCCTCCCCCATCCCTGGGTGCAGCGTTGCCCCCCTTGTCCCGTGGTGCAGCGCCCCTGCCCCATTTACACCCATTCTCTATTTAAAGCCTTTAATGCTCAGAACAGGACCCATCTCAGTGAACTTACTTGGTTTTCTCCCCAGAATGAGGAGGCTCTGAAGAAGTGTGCTCAGGATTACTTAACCCGGGTCAAGCAAGAAGAGCAGCGGTACCAGGCCCTGAAAGTCCATGCAGAGGAGAAATTGGACAAGTAAGGCCATGCAGGGGTCGCTGCTGGTGCCGAGGAGCTCTCTGGGTGCCTAAAGATTTTGTAGGGCCATGTCTGCCTTTGGTTCTCCTGGGGTTGGAAGGCAGGAGCTTACTGAGGGGAAAAGCTGCCTTTTGCAGAACTCTGTGATCTCCACTTAGTGTTTTTAATGGAGAAACCAAGGTTGACGGTGTCATCTCCAGTCACTGAACGAGTTGACAGGGCTCGTTTTGTGGCTGTGAAGCTGTGGAGGCTCAGTCCATGAGCGGTGGCTCCCCAGGACGCAGCACCCCAAGTTTAGGGGGTGAGGAACGGGTTCAGCTTCGCTCTGAGAAAGCCGAGCCTCGCGCAGGAGCTTGGAGGAGCTGAACTGATCCAGTTTCACTCAGGTTTCCCAAAAGGGAAGGGAAGCAGGAGCGGGGCCGTGCGGCCGTGACCCCGTCCCCTCTCTCGCCCCCAGAGCCAACGAGGAGATCGCTCAGGTCCGCGCCAAGGCCAAGGCAGAGAGCGCGGCGCTGCACGCAGGGCTGCGCAAGGAGCAGATGAAGGTGGAGTCCCTGGAGAGAGCCCTGCAGCAGAAGGTACCCCCACCCCAGAACGCTTCCCCCTACAGCCCACCCTGCCCTGCAGCTCTGTTCTGCTGCCCCGGAGCCGTTCTGCAGAGTTTTGGCCCAGAAAGTGGGGTTTTTTGGTGTATTTTTGTTTGCCTGTTTGTGTTTTGGGGTTGGTGGTTTAAATACGTGACTGAGGAAGGCGATGCAGGCTGTGCCCTGGGTGTGCGGTGTCGTGGCTGCGGGTTCAGGGCTCTGTGCTTTGGCTGTGCCGGAGCTCGGTGGTCTCGTTGCAGCCCCCGCATCCCTTGTGGATGGGAGGGTGGGCCCTGGCACCCTCACAGCACCCGAACACTGCACAGAGGAGCTTTGGCAGGGGCAAGCATAGGATCCGGCCGCCCCATCCTGCAGCAGATGGGCCCGGGCGTTATCCCCATCTGTGCCGCCACAGGGGTCCTCAGGGTCCACGTTTCTTCCAGAACCAGGAGATCGAGGAGCTGACCAAGATCTGCGACGAGCTGATCACTGAGCCCGCCGCCCTCGCCCAGCCCCTGCACTCGGCCGCTTTCCTCGTACCCTCGAGCACCTTGCCTTACCCCCGGCACAGAAGCACAGCACCCCCTGTCCCTGCGTCCCCCGTCCCCGCGCTGTCCCTGTCCCCATTCCCCAAGGGCTGGGGGTTGGGACACCCCCAGCTGGGTGCCCGTGTCCCTCCTGGGGTCCCCAGCAAGTGCCCCCCGCGCCGTCCGTCTGCGCTGATGCCACCTCTCAGCTTTGAGGTGACCCCGCGGGCTCTGTCCCCTCGCCGGGGGTGCAGTCGTGTCCCCGTGTGCTGTGTCACTTGTGTCCTCCCGTGCTGTGTGGGTCCAGCCAGGTCCTGCCCGGGACATGGGTGATGCCAGGGACGGAGCCGGTCCTTGCGCTGGGGAAGGCAGCAAAGGGGCTCAGGGACCCCAGGTGCCGGTCATGGTTGGTTTGGGGTTGCCAGCGTGGCTCCCTGAGCTGGAGCAATCCCCCAGGTCGGTTTTGGGGGAGTTTTTGGTGTTCAAGGCGCTGGTCCGGGTCTGCGGTACACGGGTGGTAAC
>NW_010185326.1:0-1036 GCF_000695765.1 Mesitornis unicolor | reverse complement strand
GGAGGGATCAGCCGAGGTCCCCGCATCTGTGCACTTTATATTGGCATTTCCCAGCGCTCGCGCTCTGCTCGCCCCTGCCCCGCTGCTCGGCCCGAACCCCGCGGCACTCGGCAGCGGTGACTCGGTCAGCGTCAGCACAGGGCGGCAGGTTCCCCAAACCTGGAGGAGGGAGGCAAACCCCGAATTAATTCACGATTCTGCTGACTTGGCTTTCCCAGCCGGTACAGGAGGGCAAGGAGGAGCGCGGCTCTGCCCCGCTGCTGTCAGAAATGCCCTCACAGCGCTGAATATTAAGAGAGCCACACAAAAGGCAGCCTTCACGGGCGAAGGCAGATCCAGACAGCAGCAAAATACCCTTGGAAGTCTGTCTGGATGCAGCCCAAAACCTGACTTTCCATGCGGGCAGGCTGCTCTCTTTCTGTGTTTGCTTTTCTGGAGGCGCTGAGCTGCCGCAGAATTGCTGAGGTTGCCTTTGCACGGCTCCGGGGTGATGGGACGCGTTTAAATCCGGGTTCAAATCCCGTGCGTGCCCCGGTGGCGCCGTTCTTGAGCCGTGCCTGGTGAGCTCTGCTGCGGTGCCCTGGGAGCCGCGCTCGGCATCCGTGAGCCTTGACCGGAGCCGTGCAGCGTCAAATAAGGGGCATATTTGCTGTTCGGACTGTTTCACCCCCAGCCTCTCTAATAGTTTCACAAACCTTTTTGCTGCTACCTTTTTTGTAAAAGAGTTGAGCTGTTTTCCTCCTATTTTCTAGTTCCCCGTGTTGAGCGTGCAGTGCAGATACCCGTTTAGGCCAGAGCCATACACCTGATATATATTTTGTTAGCGATGTATAGAGAGAATTTATTGCCCCTTAGGCATTCACAGATGCCGGCAGCCTGCCCCAGCTCGCAGCGTCCGGGTTTGTTCACCGCACTCCTGGTTATCCCGGAGCTCCCGAAGAGTCGATTTGGGGCCGGTTCCCGGTTTGGCGCTCGGTGTCGCTGAGCCCAGTCCCTGCAGGGGCATCGCTCCGGCCCGCGGGGGTGGCGGTAACTG
>NW_010185325.1:0-410 GCF_000695765.1 Mesitornis unicolor | reverse complement strand
CAAATGAGGACCCCATGGACAGAGACCCCACTATGGACCCCATCAATGGGGACCCCACAACTTGGGAGCCCCCCCAATGGGGACCCCACAACTTGAGACCCCCCAAAATGAGGACCCCATAGACAGGGACCCCACTATGGACCCCATCAATGGGGACCCCACTTATGGGGACCCCACAACTTGGGAGCCCTCCCCAATAGGGACCCCACTGCCATGGAGCCCATCAATGGGGACCCCACTTATGGGGACCCCCATGGACAGAGACCCCCTCCACCAAGGAGCCCATCAATGGGGACCCCACAACTGGGGACCACACCACCACGAAGTCCATCAGTGGGGACCCCAATTATGGGGACCCCAAGAACAGAGACCCCACCAAGGACCCCACAACTTGGGACCCCACTTATAGG
>NW_010185324.1:0-9134 GCF_000695765.1 Mesitornis unicolor | reverse complement strand
AGCAAGCTGTAGGATGTCTCATTGCACAAGACCAGTCAATCGAAATTCACAGAACAGCCTGTTTCCAGAACCTAACTCGTCTATGGGGAAGTAAGATCATTACTTGCTGCAGGCATGACAGAGCACGACAAGCAGCTGAACAACCTACCATTTAGCACTGGTTAGCAGCAGAAATCCAGTGCAATGAAGATCTTTTTGCTTTTGCTATATACAGCTCTACTTGCACATAAAATAATGTTAAGTTCTTGACACTCATTTGCTCAGGATTTCGGTGCTACCAAAAGCAAGTCTTGCAGCATCTCATCCATCTCTCAAGGGAAGATTTTTACCTATTGACCGTATCTACTCAAGCATGTAGCAGCTGAATGGACTGTGCTACAGGAACAGATGAAGCTGATAAAAGAGATACTTGCTTCTCTGAGGCAGCCCGGAACCACTCATCCTTTACTGTTACCAGTCTCTTACTCTGACCATTATCATTATCTTCTCCTGCCTCATCCATTCCTACCCAGGTCACGCCTTCCCTCAGCACAAGCACTGGGCCTTAGCAGCAAGCCCCTTTCACTCAGTTGAAACAAGCTCTTCACCTAAGGTTTCACCACAGTCTACTAACCCCAGTTGCAGCTCACTAAGCAGTCCCACCTGCAAAGGCTTCCTGTAGGCTCCTGGTCACTGAATATGTTCTGTTCTCTAGGCTGAAGTCTGCTTTTATAGGCACATTAAGTCTTACACAACAAGGATATGCAAAGCAGATAATTTGGCTGGAGTAAGCAAAAGTCACAGGATCAAATATGTGAACTCCTGGCCTGCTCCATTTCAACAGCCTTCCAAAATACAGTACTGTTTGGTTGTAAATCAACTCCAGTTTTAGCATTGGCATTAGTGGCTAACACTTTCCAACCACAAGTCATGGAGTAAAGGAAAGAGGATCAATGTAACACGCTAAAATGTCTTACTGCAATAAATGCATGGTTAAATACTGAGGAATTTCAAGAGAATGCAAAATAGCCTCTTACTTCTTCTGTTCCCTTCATGGGATTGTACTACTGCCCTCTTCTTACACAAATACTGCTCATACAGCTTTAACAGAGTCTTTTCTTCTAAATCACAGCAGAAGAGTGACAGCCTTTCAGCTAGAAAATTCTGCTAATATTGAGACCCTGTGCAATGGAAGTCAACAGCAACCTGGCTGCACCGACAGGAACACAGCCAGTCAGCTGTGGGAGCCGACTGCCACCCATGCAGCAGTCATTAGACACACCTAAATACTGCATTCAGATTTGGTACCCAAAAGAAAAGGATGCGCTGTGAGGAGAGGGGTTTGTTCAGCCTGGGGAAGAGACGGTGTCAGGGAGGGGGACATCTAACAGCAGTCTGCCAAGTTCTACAGGAGGTCATCAGGAGGGAGCCAGGCTCTTCATGGTGAACATAAATTGAAACAAGAGTCATTAAGTCTGGATATACAGAAGAGTTTCTTTCCCATGAGGACAGTCCAGCACTGAGAAGGCTGCGCAGCTCCCACTCTTACAGTATTTCAAGGCCCAGCTGGATAAAAACCTGAGCAACCTCATCTGTCCCCATGGCTGACTCTGCTTTGAGCAGGAGCTTGGATTAGAGAACTCCAGAGGTCACTTCCAACCTGAATTATGAGATCCTTTACCATAGATGCAGTTCCCCTCAGCTACTCAATCATAGATTGATGTCAGACTACTCACCTTCCTAATCTGTAACCATGTCCAGAAAAGGGATGAAACATTTGCTTTTTCGATGACAAATACACCTTATCCTTTTTATCTTCCACTTTCACATCTACCTCCTCCTTATCAAAAACTTTTCGTAGCTCAAAAGGCAGTTCCCTTGAGAAAAACAAAAATACATGTCAGAAAAAGAACTACTACGCTGTTTTCAGTAGACAAAACAGATTAATGATTAATATTTGTTCTGTGGTTACTCTTTCAAGGGTGATGCTCTAAAAAAACAAAACAAACCACAAGCTTCACAAGTATTTACTAAAAGTTAAGTGCATGACATACAAACAATTTCAAGTTCCTGAACTGCAAATTAACTAGAAAGTGAACAATAGAAAAAGACATCATCGTGCAAGTTGTTGAATGATGTTCAATTTACTTGGCAGTTACCACTCGAAAACACAAGATGCGTAGGAAGTTCATGACTGCCATACACTGCTGCAAAAGGTTCAATAATCAGATCCCCATAGTAAAACAAGAAAAAAGACAACTGGCTTTTGAAGAGAAAGAACTGAGTTTAGACATAACACAATAAATTACAAAAACCCACAAATCTCAGCTTCTAAAAATTAGATCACCACTAACAGCTACACTCTTTAGTGCAGTACCATCACCTCGGTAATGCTTTATTTGCATTAAGCAGAACACAACAACGCCTTTGTCTATGAGCTCAGATGCAGGTACTAAATTTTCGGGTGGTGGGGCTCAGCTGGCACACGGTCTGTACTAAGTGCTTCTGTACCATCAATGATTATGCAGGAACCATCTTGTAATTAGCATCTTCACAAGCAAACAATGGAAAAAAGGTAGCAAACTTTTGATGCATGCACACAAAGAAAACAAAGGACTTTAACAATGCAGTTAATTGCTATCACAGCTAACACAAGTGACAGCCATAGTGGAGAAAATAGTGTGTAAAATTAGTATTTTTGATGGGCTAGTAAAGTATAGAAAAGGAAAAATACAATGGCTTAGTAATTTCACATATTTCAGAAGCAGCTATCAAATTTTATTCTCTGTAAAATTATATTCTCCTCTCCATTTGTTTGTCTATTGTCTATAGACTACAAACTAAAAGCTCAAAATTATACTGGTTTGTATGCTTTTTTTAAAGCAACACTGCAGTACTAGCAGAAATCATGATAGCATGCTATCTTCTAACTGAGAGATAAAAGTAAGATTGCTATAGGCACACGTATGACTGAAATAGCAAGTTTGTACTAGAAGAAAAACTGAAAATTAAGACTGATCCGAGCTTGCTGATGTTATGTGGAGCAACTGTGCCCGTTTAAGGCTTTTCCTAACAAAGACCATAAATCCAGAAATGCTCAGGCATTTGTGCACTGAGTTTGTTAGTCAAATACCATTTGATCAGTAGCTCATACTGGGCACTCTGACTTCTTCTTTGTTTCATTCTGCACCTGCTGTGCCTTGTAGCAACACTCGCTTTTATCTATTTCATCAGAACTGTACGACTACTGCAACTGAAAACTGCATTAAACCCGCTGATGTTACAAGTGCCATTAATTGCGCACTGCAGGAACTGAGACAGGCAGTGGCCTGTGCTCTTACAGGGCTACTGCAGTGCAGCAAAGTCAAGCACCTACATAAGAAATTTAGAGCTCAAGCTAAGTGCTACCCAAAGCACATTAACTCAGGCTGGTTAAGAACACAAAACTCACTCACCCTTTTTTAACTGAGTCCAAGAACTGCTGGTTTGCAACATCAGTGTAGCTCCTAAGTTCACCGTCATTTACTGTAAACCCATTTTTCCAAAGTTTAATGATTACATCAACCTATAAAGTAAGAACAAGTCTTGTTATAACACTTATGTAAATCAGCTTGGTATACCCACAGTACCCTATGTCTGTAAATCATCCATTGCATGGACTAAAAATACTGAGAGAAGGCTCACTGTAATCTGTTTCAGCCCCGTGTCAACAGGCAGAGCAACTGCAAGGGGTAAGTGACATTTCTAAGTATCTTGTGTCAATCACGGTTAGAAATAAACCTTCCCCCAATCATTTTGCTTTCATAGGTCAAGAACACTCCTTCAATTCCACAGGACAAAAAGAAATGAAAAAATAAACAGAGCTGGAAGATCCCAGCCAGCTGCAACTCTTCAAGAGCTAATTTGAGAGCACACATGCCTGGTGTTGGAATACCAACTACCAGAATAGTCCAGCTGGGGATTTATTAGGGTAAAGCCTTTTTCTGATCATTCAGGAGGATTTTGTGGCAGTGAGGCATTGAGATAATGCATGCAAAAGCCTTTCACTCAGGAAATGCAGCGAGTATCGGAAAATTTACTTTCAGGCAGTCATACATTTATGTTACCCTGGAATTCCTGAGTGTATTCAGAACTTTGGTGTTAGGGGAATAAAAAAATAAATGCCCAGTAATTAACTAACTTTGCCAGAGAACATCCACTACTTTAACTTGTAGCCTTCACGCTGTTCACTGAAATCTCTCCAACTTTAACATGGATATATTTGGGATTGCATTTTTGTATTTTTGCATCATGCCATTTCAGGAAGCATTTGATCATCCAGCTCTGAACCCTGAAATAATGTTGTCTTGACAGATACTTGGACACATGTGAGGTATATGAAGCATGTATAAATGCAGAATTCACCTCAGCTGGAAATTAGTTTGAACTAGGCTTAATAGCACTTGACAATTTTATCTCTTTTTTTTTAGTCTTTTTTTTTTTTTTCTCAATTGACTTGTTAGAATATGATTGCTACATAAATACACAGCACATGCAAACTGCTGAATAAAGTTCCCTCTATCTTGGTTCAGTAGTCTCTCAAAAAGGCATATAGCATTCAGCAAGGTTAGATTCCTTTAAGGAGTCTTGTATCTTATGGCACCAATGCATATGGAAGAAGCTTCCATCATGGGAAGGTTCCTCTACGTTGAGCCAGTACACAAGTTTAAGACAGACTAATTATTCCACACCAACTTCCCATTCAGACATGGACACAAGTACTGCCATGGGAGTATTTTTTCTTCACCGCCTACCTGGTTCTTGACTGTAGTTGGGGACATACATATAGCACCAACCTTCTGAGCTTCTTCAAAAAGGTTATCTACAAAGTAGTCACAGTTTTGTTCTGTACCACTCAAAATCTGATCGCCAGTCCCCGATTTACACATCCTGCGGAACAAAGACATAAGTAAAAATGATGCTTCAGACAACACATTAGAGGACAAGTGGTTACCCCTGAAGTTCAGTACCCAGAGGTATCAAAGACAGGCTCCCCTGCAACCAGCTGACCTGGCTGTTATAAAACACCAGATCAGCTTTGCGTTATGCCTTTTCTAGAAGCTGCTTACGAATCTCCAGCTGCTACTATTTGCACTTCAGAAGCACAAGTTACAGAGTGACAACAGAAAAAGGTGACCTAATCTATGCAGAAGCTTCTAAACTTGGTAGCAAAGCAAGGAATGCAAGTTAGATGATTCATACTTCTAATTCAGGCCATCAGACACTGAACTGCACACCAATGAAAGGCCTTCCTTAAAGCAATCCCACGATACAGGCTTGGGTGACTTCCTTTGCCATATGTTTCAAAACCCACATACAAGAAAACTGCCCTAGGATTTACTTCCAAACTCTTGCTTGAGCCTCCTCATATCCCATCACAGAACCACCATTTCTGCCTTTGAAAGCGTATTAGAGAAACTCAAGAACATGCGACTCAGCACTCCTTTGAGTATGACGACGAAATACAACCGAAGATTTTAATACTGTGGAGACGGCAAGAGTATTAAAAAAATACATCAACCATGTCTTTTTATAGACCATTGTATACGTGACAGCTGTTTCTGTTAGGTTTTCACCAGTCACAGTGCAGGATATGCAACCTGAATGGATATCTTTCAGTTTCGGTTCTTTGCATACTAAGAGGATTATGCAGCTTCTGGTATAAACAGTGCAAGAGTTATTCCTACTGGAGATTCAGTAAAGTCTATTTTAAGCAATTCAGAAAAAAAAACACAACAGCTCTTGAAAAGTATTCTCAGTTTTACATAAAACTCTGCATGGAATTCAAAAGCAGCCATGCTTACTTGAATGGTAATTAGACACATTTGCATAGAAAGGAATCGGTTTGCAGTGCCTCTGTGCAGCACTAAGAATCCCTACAGATTAACATCTTTAACCACAAGAAAAACTCAGCAATGTTACAGGAGAAATTTCAAAAGTATGCTGTCCTCTTTTTAGTTTTATAATAGAACAAAATAAGTTGGAGCATTAATCAAGGTATTCACTATGCTTTACCTTAGAAGCACAACTGGAAAATCAACCACCGCCATATGAAACGCAGAGATGCACAGCGAGTTAGCAATTTGTAAGGCTGCTTGTCTCTAAGTAAAAATATTTATGCAGACCGCTGCATCTAGGTAACACTCCAGGTACATGAAAAACCTTTTAGCACAACAGTGTCATTTTTCTGAAAACTTCAGTGTATGAGGAGCAGGCGAATACAGCAAACAAAATTTAATTTTTTAAAATTTAACAAAGTTTGAAAAGTCAGGACAGGAGAGGACACGCAAACAACAACAGGAAAGAAGAAAAAGGGGGAGAGGGAAACTGGCACCTACCATTCTTTCTTCACAGTTTTGATGTTGTCCATGTCTTTCATTCTGGTCCTTCTCCTAATGAGGAAAAGAGAAGGGTTAAAACAAAGAAAACCAAACCGAACGACAAACTAAACCAATCGGGCAAAATGCCCTGCACACTTTGCCTCCTTTTGAAGCTGAAATGCTCTTTATAATTTTTCCTGTGTGGATAGTACATTTAACCAGAAATCTCAACCTCCCCCCTACAAAGTCTCCAGATGGTTCTTTGTTTTCCTGCAGTTTCTAATTTAATGACACATGAACCATGCACCAGTTTCAGACATTCAAAATTAAGATTACTTTTTCATAAATGTACAAAATAAATTCCACAATAATCAAGTGAATTGAAAATACATGCCCATACTTAAGCTAAGTGAAGAAAAAATATCACATCCTTTTTCTAAGCAGTATGATTTAAACTCCCCTGATTCTTCACAACACTATGAGACAGTTGCAGAAAAACTGCACTGCCACTGCAGGCATTCTAATGACCTTCACATTACCAAAAGGTGCAAGATTTCTCAGGTTCCTCTTCCTACCATACCTCGACATATTGGCGCAGCAGCCCAGAAACTGTGAATTATCATTTCTGGTCTTGCATTTAGCTGGAAAGAAAATCCAGGATTTGCAAGTACTAAATATACAACAGGATTAGTCTGTTGAGTGTAAAGAAGTGAAGAATGCCACACTGATCCCATTATACTCACTTCTGAGCTCTCTGAAAAAAGTTTGACAGTCAGAGACCCACAAAAACACCCTTAAAAATAAAATCACTGAAATTAGACAAGCACTTAAGCTGAAACTGTGTTTAAAGAATTACTCCTGAACACCGCTGGGTACAGGTCACACAGATGATGTTCTGCTCCTGGTTTGGGATTAAGTCATGATATTGTGCGTGGCTTTTAGAGAGCGTCAAACTAAGCAGCGCCAGCCATCACACTCCTGAAAAAGTAGTATGCACAACAAGACAAATACATTTGAAATGGTCTTGACATCTAACAAGGTGAAAAGGTTAGTGAGCAACAACATTCACTGCAACACTAAGAGAACCCCAAAACCAGCCCCCAAACCTTCAGCTATTCAGTACTAACTCATGTTCCTCAGGAGGTTGGTATTGCTATTCTTTCATCTTGAA
Organism: Mesitornis unicolor; assembly: GCF_000695765.1. NCBI lineage: Eukaryota > Metazoa > Chordata > Aves > Mesitornithiformes > Mesitornithidae > Mesitornis > Mesitornis unicolor. The sequence goes on along the minus strand of NW_010185324.1, from coordinate 1,625 downwards.
AGTTAAATCCCCAAGAAACACTGTGTGTAGAAACGTAGATAAACCTTCAGAAAACCACCATAACAAAAAGATTCAGTCCATATGTCCGTAACAGATTTTGAAGTTTAGGCAGCCTTCAATTTAACCAACTCTGCTATGTTTTAGGTCAAAACATTACACTTAGCATACCTGTGACATGCCACACAAGATGCAGTGCAGACTTTTTAACCCTCACAAATGTTCTGCCAGAGCACCAGATCTATGTCACACAAGCCCGTGCTGGCACGTTATGACCTTATAACCATATCTTACCACTGTACTTGGAACTCTGTACCTGCACTTATGAAAAATGAACTTTCAGTATCAGGTAAGTATAGCGAATTTAAGAGTGCTTAAAAAATACATAATTTTTTCAAACTTTTCCTAAATTAAGTTCCAACAGACTACAGCACAAAGTAACTTTCTGTGGATTGTGCTAATGTGTTTATCTTCTCATCTTTCGCTATTTCCAAAGTAAGGAGGGCCACCTCCAGCCATCTGCTTTTGTTGATTCCCTGTGACTTGTCACCAGAGCTGTTAAAAAGAGACAGACACAATGAAGCAGCTCCTCAAATTAATTCTTTTGCACATTAGACTGGCCTCAAATGTGCACAAGTAGCATTCAAAACTGGTCAGCTGTGAAAGTCGCTGCTCCTTCTAAAGTACAACAGCAATTACACTTAGAAGAAATGTTTGTGTTAATATATCAAGGTAAATAATTCAGCCTATACAGCATATTGATGTTTATTATGACCAAAAAGCCATTAAGGAGACAGTGCTCAGACTGCACTGCAAGCACTTTAGCTCAGCAACCAAGCCAGCACCACCAACCTCTCCCGCCAACTTCCGACAGACATCCCCAGCTGGCACATAAAACATCAAGACTTCTGGTACAACAAAAAGTACCACAGAACTGAACTTTCACCTCTGGAAATCTTAAGAAAAAAAGAGAAGAAGCTGAAGGTGTCAGCAGCCCACCACAGCTACATCTGTAAACTGTGGTAGGACACTCCCGGCCTAGGTCAGCTTCTCGGGCCTCAAGGGCTCTCCATCCCCGCCACCAGCTCCACAGGGGACGGCCAACTTATCCGGCAGTGGCCTTTCGCTGCCAGCTCTCTGAAACAGCAGCTCTCACCTACACAGCTATAGTTTCAACAGATATTTTTGTGCTCAATGTTGTTGAGCCCACAAATCCAGATATTTTAATACACGAAAACCAAAACAAACTACTTTTGATGCTTTCCCTGCTCTGGAGAGCAGAAATATTTAAACGAGCACACAGAGCCTTCTCTCCCCCACAAAAACCGTGACACAAAGTAAACTTCTCAAGTTAAAAACTGCTCCCAGCAGAGAGTAGTCTATCATGACACCACACAGATTACGACTGAAAACTGCACTGTGCCGTGGGACACAGGAACAAGGGACAGAGAAAGGGCAAGTGCAGATTAAAAGCGAGATGAGCAGCAAGCCTAACGGCCTGGGACTGATAAAAATCAGGTAAAAATCACAGCATAAACATTTCCTCTCCAAGCGGCAAGCAGGACTGTGCAGTTTGGACAGAAACCTTATTCCGCTCCACCCCAGGCTGCCAGCACCGGAGTTTCCCG
>NW_010185323.1:3063-4307 GCF_000695765.1 Mesitornis unicolor | reverse complement strand
CACCATCTCGAACACGGCGTACTCGGCGCTGTAGCTCTCTCCGGGGACCACGCCAGCGCCGCCCACCAGCCCGGCCGCCAGGTTGTCGATGATGTTCCCGTAGAGGTTGGGCATCACCAGGACGTCGAACTGGTACGGGTTCTGCACCAGCTGCGTGGGGGGAAACAGCAGCAGGATGTGAGGCCTCCCCGTACCCAACACGGCTCTGGGCGTGGGGTGCGCAAACGCAGCAGAGCAGGACCAAAACCCCCCTCAAAATGTGCTGGGGAGCAAAGGAGATCCCAGCTGAAAGGGCTCAGGACCAGGCCTGGTGGCTCTGATGGGGGTGAGAGCAGGGATCAGGAAAACCTGCTTCCCTACAAGGGCTGCCGAGCCCTCAAAGGGCCGTGGAGGCCTCAGCCCTGGAGACGTCTTAAAGCCGTGCAGACATGGCCGTGTTTAGTGCTGGACTCGGCAGTTGATGGCTGGGCTCCATGATCCTAAAGGCCTTTTCCAACCTAAATCCGCTGACCCCAAACGCCCCATCCCTGCAGCCAGGGTCCTGCCCGGGACTGGGGCGGCACCACCCCGGGTTCCGGATCCCAGTGGTGCTGGAGCAGAGCAAGGGGCCCTCACCTGCATGCAGCAGTTGTCGATGATCATGGTATCGAACTTGATCTTGGGATACAGCTCCGCCACCTCCTTGCAGCACTGCAGGAAGAGCCCGTCCCCCAGTTTCCTGTGACGGGAGACAAACGGATGGGGCTGCGGGACGGCAGCAAATCACCGCGTCAGCCGGGATCGCACAGCAGCGGCGGGAGCGGAGGGGAAGGGAAGGGGAAGGGAAGCCCAGAGCACCCCACACCCACGGCGCAAAGCGGGGCCCGGGGAGCCCGCAGCACTCACATGATGTTGGCCTTGTGCACGGCCGTCACCTTGGAGCGCCCCTTCTTGGTGGCGAAGTCGAAGGCGAACTTGGCGATGCGCTGCGACTTGGCGCGGGTGATGATCTTCAGGCACTCGATCACCCCCTTGGCGCTCTGGGGGGACGGAGGGGGGAGCAGACATCGCGTGAACCACAGCGCCCCAAAGCACCCAGCACCCTGCCCCTCTGCCCAGCGCCGCACCAGGGCACCCAGCACTGAACTGGGGCACCCAGCACCCTGACCCTCTGCCCAGTACCGCACCAGGGCACCCAGCACTGGACCAGGGCACCCAGCCCCATCACCCAGCACCACACCAGGGCACCCAGTACCACACCAGGG
>NW_010185323.1:0-2906 GCF_000695765.1 Mesitornis unicolor | reverse complement strand
GGGCACCCAGCGCCACTCCGGGGCACCCATTACCACTCCAGGGCACCCAGCACCAGACCAGGGCACCCAGCCCCATTACCCAGCACCACACCAGGGCACCCAGTACCAGACCAGGGCACCCAGCATCACTCCAGGGCACCCAGCACTGAACCAGGGCACCCAGCCCCATTACCCAGCACCACACCAGGGCACCCAGCCCCACACCAGGGCACCCAGCACCTGCCACACCACCCAGCATCACAAGACAGAGACCAGGATGCCACCCACATCCCCCTTTTCTGCCGTTACCCCCCCCGGGGTCTGGGAGGAGGTCCCCGCACCTCGTGTTCCAGGGAGCTGTACTCCCCCTCGGTCTGCTCGCGGATGATCACCAGGTCCAGGTTGTTGTGGCGCGTTTTGTAGCCGGGCAAGCTTTTTTTTGACGTGCACGACGTTGGCGAACAGGTCCAGCTTGCGCCTGCGGGGGAGCAGCGGCACGGTCAGTGACACCATCGTGGGCTGTTTCGGGGACGGCCACTGCTCCCTGTGGGGAACAGCTCCCTACCCCGAGACGCCTGCCCATAGCTACTGGTCTGTCTGTCTGTCCATCCACGTGTCCCCTCATGGATCACGAGTCAGTCACAGCACGGCTTCAGTGACCCCCCAGCTCCAGGACCCCGGGAATTCAGCAGCAGGGGCACTCAACAGCAGCAGCTCCAGCCCAAAGCCCCTCGGGGTTTTTCCTTCCCAGTCCCACACCAATCCCCCAAAACCACATTAATCCCCCAAACCCACATTAATCCCCCAAACCCACATTAATTCCCCAACCCCACACCAATCCCAACCCCACACCAATCCCAACCCCACACAACCCCAATCCCACACCAATCCCCCAACCCCACACCAATCCCAACACCACACAATCCCAACCCCACACCAATCCCAACCCCACACCAATCCCAACCCCACACCAGTTCCCCGGTTCAGTGGCAGAACACCATGACCACGACACTTTTCGGCGCCCAGCCGCAGCAGCAGAGCACAGGACCGTGCTCACCTGAGCCTCATGTCGTAGGACGCCAGCTCTCCCTTGTACTCCATGGGGGTGTGGATTTTGCCTGCGGGATGTGAGCAGGAGTAAGGACACAGCCCGTGAGCACTGCGGGAATTTGCTGCTGAACTTAAAGTGTTTCCACCTCCAGGTCCTGCCCACAGAAATTCCTGCCCTCCGAAAGCACCCACTGGTGTTCGGGATACGGCAGCACCTCCCGTGTGCAGAGCTGAGCCCCCCTGCCCACAGAGCGCACATCTCACCTATAAGGGCCACTTTGCTTTCCTTCATGGAGTCAACCACCTGGTCCAGCTTCTCCTCCGAGGCCATGTTCTGCACCTCGCTGAGGTGGTGCTCGTCGAACACCACGGGGACGCTGGCAGCCTGCGGGGGGACGCAGTGATGGCGGTCAGCGACGGGGAGAGGGGACACGAGCCCTGGACCTGCCAGACCCAGCGAGAACGGGGACCCCGGGCCTCTGGGCCACTTCAGTTCAACTGAACAGCAACGATTTGTGTCAGCTTGAAACCCATGGCTTCTTACTGCAATTAGATATGTATGTGTGTACGCGTGTGTGTGTGTGTGTGTATATTTATATGTGTATAGATATGTGTGTACACGTGTGTATATGTGTATAGGTGTATATATATAATGTGAATGTATGTATGTGTGTGTGTATATAAATGTGTGTGTATATATAATGTGTATATAAATATAATGTGTGTATATATATGTGTATATATGTGTGTGTATAAATATGTGTGTATATAATGTGTGTATATAAATATGTGTATATAAATATAACATGTATGTGTGTGTATAAATATGTGTGTATATAATGTGTGTATACAAATGTGTGCATATAAATATAATGTGTGTGTGTGTATAAATATAATGTGTGTATAAATACAATGTGTAAGTGTATATATATGCGTGTGTACATATGTGTATATAAAATGAGTGTGTATGTGTGTGTGTATACAAATATAATGTGTATGTGTATATGTGTGTATATATAGTGTGCGTATATATAGTGTGTATATAATGTGTGTATATATATAATGTGTGTGTATATGTGTGCGTGTGTGTATATTTATGTGTGTATATTTATGTGTATAGATATGTGTGTATATAAATATGTGTGTATGTGTGTATAAATATAATGTGTGTATATAATGTGTGTGTATATAAAATGTGCATGTATATAAATATAACATGTATGTGTATGTGTATATATATGTACATATATGTGCGTGTGTGTGTATATGTGTGCATGTGTGTATATGTGTGTATATTTATGTGTATAGATATGTGTGTATATAAATATGTGTGTATATATATAATGTGTGTATATAAAATGTGTATATAAATATAACATGTATGTGTATATGTGTGTGTATATATGTACATATATGTGCATGTGTGTGTATATGTGTGCATGTGTGTACATTTATATATGTGTATAGATATATGTATGTGTGTATATGTATAGATGATATAATGTGTGTATATAAAATGTCTATATAAATATAACATGTATGTGTATGTGTGTGTATATATGTACATATATGTGCATGTGTGTGTATATGTGTGCATGTGTGTACATTTATATATGTGTATAGATATATGTGTGTATGTGTGTATATAAATATAATCTGTATGTGTGTGTATAAATATGATGTGTGTCTATAATGTGTATATATATATAATGCCTGTGTATAAATATAATGTGCATGTACATATGTGTATATAAAATGTGTGTGTATATGTGTGTATATAAATATAACGTGTATGTGTATATGGGTATATATATAGTGTGTATATAATGTATGCATATATGAGTATATGTGTGTATATGTATGTGTGTATATATATA
>NW_010185322.1:599-1847 GCF_000695765.1 Mesitornis unicolor | reverse complement strand
TATGGGCTCTGGAACCCATTGAGGGGGGCAAAGTCCACTTAGGGGACCCCAAAACCCCTTTGGAGGGAATCAAAACCACCTTGGAGGGACCCAGAATGTACTTGGGGTGCCCCAAAACCTGCCCAGGACCCCTCGGGACTGTTGGGGTCTGGGTATGGGCTCTGGAACCCATTGAGGGGGGCAAAGTGCACTTGGGGTGCCCTAAAATGCACTTGGGGTGCCCCAAAATCTGGTGGGACCCCTTGGGGCTGTTGGGGTCTGGGTATGGGCTCTGGAACCCATTGAGGGGGGCAAAGTGCACTTGGGGTGCCCTAAAATGCACTTGGGGTGCCCCAAAATCTGGTGGGACCCCTTGGGGCTGTTGGGGTCTGGGTATGGGCTCTGGAACCCATTGAGGGGGGCAAAGTGCACTTGGGGTGCCCTAAAATGCACTTGGGGTGCCCCAAAACCCCTTTGGAGGGAATCAAACCCACCTTGGGGGGCCCAAAACACATTTGGGGGGGCCCAGAATGCACTTGGGGTGCCCCAAAATGCACTTGGGGAGCCCCAAAACCTGCCCAGGACCCCTTGGGGTTGTTGGGGTCTGGGTCTGGGCTCTGGAACCCCTTGGGGGGGGCAAAATCCACTTGGGGTGCCCCAAAACCCCTTTGGAGGGAATCAAAACCACTTTGGGGAGCCCAAAACACACTTGGGGGGTCCCAGAACCCACTTGAGGGGGTCCTAAGTGTGCGCCCACCCCTGCTGGGGTACCCCAAGCTGCCCCAGGTGCCCCAAAACGCAGAGGGTGCTCCCCAAAACCCATGGGGGGCTCCCCAAATCCATCTGGGACCCCCCAAAACCCAAACTGGGGCTCCCCAAATCTTAACTGGGCCACCCCAAACCCAAACTGGGGCCCCTTAAATCCCATCTGGGGTTCCCCAAAACCCATGAGGGGCTCCCCAAATCCATCTGGGGCCCCCCAAATCCATCTTGGGTCCCCCAAATCTGAACTAGGGCTCCCCAAATCCATCTGGGACCCCCCAAACCCAAACTGGGGCTCCCTGTATTCATCTGGGGCCCCCCAAATCTTGACTTAGGCTCCCTGGAACCCATGGGGGGCTCCTCAAATCCACCTGGGGCTCCTTAAATCCCATCTGGGGCTCCCCAAATCTTAACTGGGCCACCCCAAACCCAAACTGGGGCCCCTTAAATCCCATCTAGGGCTCCCCAAAACCCATGGGGGTCCCCCAAATCCCATCTGGGGCTCCC
>NW_010185322.1:0-218 GCF_000695765.1 Mesitornis unicolor | reverse complement strand
CCCGCAGCCGGGGGGGTGTCAGGGTTTTTGGGGTGCCCTGACCCCCCGTTCCCGCCCCCCCCCAGCCGAATTCAGCATCTGGACGCGGGAGGCGGGCGCCGGGGGCCTCTCCATCGCCGTGGAGGGGCCCAGCAAGGCTGAAATCGCCTTCGAGGACCGCAAGGACGGCTCCTGCGGCGTCTCCTACGTGGTGCAGGAGCCCGGTACGAGGGGGATTT
>NW_010185321.1:0-4508 GCF_000695765.1 Mesitornis unicolor | reverse complement strand
CGTGGGGAAGAGGCACCGGCGACATGGAGCACCGGAGGCCCTACCGCCACCAGGCCGGGCCGGCAGCCCCCGGGAAGGCAGTCCCCAGGAAGGAGCTGTAGCCGTCTCCCCTAGCCCTGGCTTTGTCGTGGTAACTGCGCAGGCAGACAGGCGGATACTCACACGAACGAGAGGAGAGATAAGGGGAAAAAACGGGAAGGGGAAACCACGCAACGTCGCAGCCGCCGTCTGGATACCAGGCTCCTGCGCAGCCCGGGCCAAGCCCCCTAGCGTCGTCAGGCGGAAAAAGGCGGTGCCTAAGCGGGACGGGAAGGAAAGGCGGGAGCCGAAACTGGATCCCGCCTCCTTTCCCGACCCCGCTTTTCTGCTCCCCTTCCTGCCTCTCTCGGCTCTGCAGGAAGAGAGGAGGAGGCTAGGACTCTCACTGAGGGCATGGTGCCCCACGCTGAGGTGATAGTGCCCCTAGTTGAGGTGATGGTCCCCAGGTTGAGGTGATGTAGCTCCAGGCTGAAGTCATGGGGCTCCAGGTTGAGGTGAAAGGGCTGCATGCTGAGGTGATAGTGTCCCAAGTTGATTTGATGGTCCCCAGGCTGAGGTGGCAGGGCCTTAAGTTGAGGTAGTGGAGTTATATGCTGAGGTGATGGTGTCTCAGGTTGAGGTGATGGGGCTCTGAGTTGAGATGAAGGTGCTCTGGGTTGAGGTGATGGCGCCTCATGCTGAGGGGATAGTGCCCCAAGTTGAGGCAATGGGACTCCAGGTTGAGGTGATGCGGCTCCATGTTGAGGTGATGGGGCCACCTCTGAGGTGATGTTGCCTCAGGTTGAGATGAACAGTGCCCCAGGCTGAGGTGCTGGCACTCCATTTTGAGGTGATAGCATCCCAGCTTGAGATAATAGTGCTTCCGGTTGTGGCAATGATGGCCCAGTCTGAGATGGTTTGCCATGTTGGGGTAACAGTGCCCCACATTTTGGTGACAGTGCCCCAGGCTGGGATTACAGCACTCCTGACTGATATGCTGGCAGCCCATATGGAGGGGATGGTGCCCCAGATGGAGGTGATGCTGATCACAGACGCAGACTGTTTATATGGTTTCCACCAAAATGTGACTGCATTTTTGTTTTCAATCAAGTCCAAAGCATTTGCCAGTGCATGGAAAATTTTAAAAGGCATAAAAGGTTGACAGTTTTAAGCCCTTTCGTTCTACCAGCCTTTCAGAAACAATCACAATAATTTTCTTGAGTTTCTTGAAAGGTGTCAAATAAGATTTAAAATACTGAGAAGTATTACAGACAATCTCCTTTTGCTCTATTAGCTAGGGTTCACAAAATCAACAGCATCCAGTACCCAGTAAATTTGTTTTCTCTCTTTCCTATGATTGTTTCTAACTGTGTTAGTTATCACTCTTCCATACCACCAGGTTTAAAGCTTCACAAACACTTTTGGGTTTTGCGCATGAGAGGCTTTTAGGAATTTCTATAAACTTTAACATTACTTTAACTACAATGCAGCACCACAGCATTTATAAAAAAGCATGTAATTCATTCAAAGTTGTAAGGAAGCCTTTTAAGTATGCACTTTACACACCTCTTTTTGCCTATAATGTAAATTTCTATTTTGATTGAAAAAGTGGTAAACTGCTAACCTTTAGAGCAACTGGTCTGAGCCAGAATGGCTCACAAAACAGAAAGTAAATGTGAAAAAGCCTTTAGGGAAGTATTAATTTTAAGCTTGTCTAAACATTCTAAAGGTGCAAATTTATTGACGTTCAAAGTTTGCAGTACTGTGAAGGTGAAAGTTGCAAGATTGTCATTAAAGACAGATGTAAAAGTGTGTTCAGACCAGTGAGACTTTGTCTAAGGTATGATATAAACAGGCAAATTACACTTCTAGCTCAAAGGAAAAAAGTGAAGATGCTGACTTTTCTCCCAAATCAGACCTCATTTCTGTTTTAAAATGAGATTAAAATAGTCTTATCTTTGTAGGAAAAATATTTGCTGTAATGCTTGAGTAAGGTATAGTTTGAATATCTTATCTCATATACTAGTTCCATGACTGAATAAATAGCTACAGAAAGATAATAAAATAACCTCCAGTTCAGAAAAGTGACCTCTGAAGTCCTTTTGTCTTGTACTGAAAAGAAATTTTTAAAGTACAAAAGGGGAAGTTCAAATAACACTGAGGTAAACTTGAAAATTGCCATTGACTTCAGTGGAGCTAGGATGTCATCTAGAGTATTAGGAATTACATCCCAGGTTGAAAAGTCATAGAATCTTATTAAAAACTAAAAGAAAAACAATCAAATCTCCCTCTAGCTCTATGGATACACACTTGATTTTTTTAGACATGTTTAATTTAGGGTATGATGTGTAAATCCTAGCTAAAATTGGTGGGATTACTCATTCAGACAAGAACTGGTTTTGTGCGTAAGCACTGCAGGACTAAACTGTTATTGCAGGTAGGTTTATTTTTTTTTATCTTCCTCTCCACTTCTGAGAATTAATACTCTAATAAGAAAATAATCTTTGTTTACACAAGACTAACAACATTACGTGCTCTCCTTCAGCTTAATTTAAAAATTCAGTTCCCTTAAGCAGTTTTGACAGAGGCTCAGGCAGTTTCCTGAATGCATTTGGCAGTAGAAGGCCTCTACACACTCTGTCTGGCTTCCTGTGTGGATTTCCATTAAGATCCTAGAATAGATCTTGAACTCAGTCCAAAACCCTGTATTTTCTGAAATCTTTGAGGAATAAAATGTGTGCTGAGAGATGGATCTTTGCTTTTTGTTTTCTACCTGATGAGAATGAAATTATTTTATAGGAAACCTGGCATGTTGGGTCTTATCCAAAAATCTTTCAGACTCTTCAAGAATCTCTGTTGGTCTTAACCATTAGACGTATTGACAGATCCTTGGTACCCAAGCTCTTTGGTGAAGCACCAGGAAGTTTTGGCACATGATAGTTCGCATGGGAATAGACTGTCACTGCAATAGCATTTTCACTATTAGGATGATTTTCATCTTTAATCACATTAGAGGCATTACTTATTTTGGACACAATCTGAATGGTCTGAGCTAGCATTTAAAAGGTCATTGTGCAATTTAATATTCACCCAATAGAAGAAACTCTGTAATAAAATTATATTTAAGTTACTGTAAGGACTTTGGATCGGATTAAGGAGCAGTGTCTCTCTTGGCTAGTGACTAAAATCGGAGCTAAAATTGCTTCACAAGTGCTTTGGGATTTTGAGAGGAAATACATTGCTATGCAAACCTCTAATAGATAAAGGCATGTATACATGAAGACAATTTTGTGTACAATACAGGCTGTACCATCAGACACTGTGGGTTAGCTCAGAACTAGTTTAGAAAACACTGTGGTGGAGTAAAACTTGTAACTTAGAATCCTGACTAGCTCTGTGTCTCTACTGTGCATGTTTTTACATTTACATGTAAAATTACAAGTAAATGTAAGTAAATTACAAGTAAACGTAAGTAAATTACATTTACTTCATTTACAGAAATAACTTTTCTACAGTACAGAATGTGAGTAAATCAAGAGGATTCCAACCTCAGCACCAGTAGCCGTTGTTTAAAAGATAACATTCAGGGCTATTTTGCACATTAAGACTGCCAGAGTAGTGGCAATCTGAAAAGTGCTTCCCAGAAGTCTCAATAGCTGTAAACACTTCTACAGTGCTTAACTTTCTTAATGGGATACCTGCTCTTAAAATGAAACCCATAAGTAAATGTTTGTAAATCCACTTTTGCAGTCTGGCTTCCTTAAGGAAAGCATTGCCCTTTACTCCTACTGTGAAGAGACGAAGGCTTCCCACTTTGGCTGTGGTTGGTAGCTGCTAGAAACCTGCAAATTCAGAGGAGCTGCACCATGAGTATGGCAAGGTGAACGTGCATCCGGAGCATGGCTGAAATATGGCAAGGCTTTTGCCATACCAGGAATTTGTTCTCAGAATCTGCCACAAGCAGTTACAAAATGTCAGACCAGTGGAGGGAGGGCAGTGGTGGGAGTGCTGGCAGGCTCTGTTAGGGTAGCAGGGCTGGATTTTGCAGAATTACTGTTGTATCATTTCAATTGCTGTTCTATCAATTTTTTATTTAAAAAATTCAGTTATTTATGGTCTCCTTTGGCTGATCAAAGGAGTACAGGCAGAGGGGCGCATAGAGCACTCACTCAGGAGGAGATCTGGACCTCTAAGATGCCCAAGGTAAAGGCTTTGCCCTGGGCTCAGGCCAGGTCCTCGGTGCTGCACCCAGCCTATGCCGCGCCCTACTGGGCCGAGCCGCGGCCTGCGGGCCACAGCCTCCCCGCTCTGCCAGGCTGCCCGCGGCGGAGGGGCGCTCGGTAGCTTTCGGTAGGACGCGGCTCCACACCACAGCTGGCGGGGATCCCCGCGGGGAGACACCTTCCGCTCACCCGTCTAGTCCGAGCGCAGTTCAGCCGAACTCCGCGGAGAAGACCCCGGCGCCGAGCGGGCCGGGAGGCCCCGCCTTG
>NW_010185320.1:0-1261 GCF_000695765.1 Mesitornis unicolor | reverse complement strand
ATCCCACTTCCTCATGTCTTTTCCATGGTCATGCAGGAATATGAATTCTTCTTAATCCCAGTAAAACCTGGACAGTATCCTGTAGTTGTTTCTTGTGGGGGGGTCTTTCTTTTAGACCTTGAATTATTTTTGTAATTTCTTTTGAGGTGTGAAACATTTATTTAAGGACAGTGTAATTATTCCTCAATAAATAACCTTGTACAAGAGAATTTCATGATTACAGAACATAAATAGTTTAAAAGGACTTTTAAGTAATTATTAATGCTAATTACAATGCCTTTAAAATTAAAATGGTCTACTTTTCAAAAGTAAAATTACTTGCATTAGTTAATTTTCTTTTTTTCTGCAAAAAGAGCTGTTATAAAGGTCATGTGGCACATAGTAAACAAGTCTTAAAACTCACAGTAGACCTTGCTACTGGAATACATACTGAGGAAAAGCATATATAGTGTTTTGTGTAAGGTGTTAGTTTTGGTTACTTCTACTTGGCTGAATGGTTGTTGTCTTTGTGTTTATGATAAATAGTGAAGATATTTCAGCGATTCTGAAGTCACTCTGGCTGGCTTCCTTGCCTCTGTCATTGATGTGGACCAATTCTTTCTTGCTGGCTCCCTGCCATTAAAGGTAAATCAATAGATCAGTGTTTGCTTATTTTTACTTTGTTCATCACTGTTTACTTTATTGTTCTTCTACCATATCCTGAAAAAAAATCAAATTATACTTTAATTAGATAAATTTTTAAAAGATATATGGGAATTATATATTTATACAGTTGTTATACTTTTTTAAAGCCCTAATTTTTTTTATCCACTGCTAAGTTCTGCCTCTTGCTAAGGCTCTGAAAAAGAGCTCTGAAAGCCCTTGTACATGATATCCTATGTGTATGTCCTTGTTTCACTGAGATAGAATCATAGAATCAATTTTCTATTCAGGAAAGCTGCATTTTTGAGAAGACTACAGCACTCAAGTCGATGGGAACAAAGTTGATAAGACACTTCGTTATAGTTTTCAGCCAGCACTGCTATGCAGATTGCCTTAGTGATCAAGGTCTTTAGCAGTTTTGAGCTAGCCAGGGCAGATGATCTAAGCTGGCCGACATAATTAATCCATACCATAAACGTCACACTCACTATAAATTGTGGAGTTTGCTGGGGATGCCTCTCTTTCCTTTATGGTCTTACCCCTGGAGGGTCTTGCCTGTCGTTCTGCTCTCGAGGCCTACTCCCCCATTTGTTGTGACTGTTGTGCTTTCACTGGAGCT
>NW_010185319.1:0-366 GCF_000695765.1 Mesitornis unicolor | reverse complement strand
GAGCCATCTCTCCAAGGGAAACGGTCAAGCTCTTCTCCCACACCAAAGATGCTAGGACTGAAGACTGTTGCTGGCTCTTGTCTTTTCTCTTAAGCTTATTTGTAGGCCCACAAAGGTTTTGGTTCATGGCTTTTTGCTTCCCTGGGAAGCCAGAGTTTGCCACCAGGCTTTCTCTGGAGCTGCCCATAGTCTCGATTCAATATGGCAAACGTTCAATTTTAACTCACACCAGAAAGGGGTAAAGACTGAAAGCTCCTGCTGGATTTCTCCCTCCATGCAAACCGCTTCTATATGCAAGCCAAACTTTGCGCAGTGCCACTCTCTGTTTAGCTAAATCTTCCACGTTCACCTCCAATTTTCGTGGCT
>NW_010185318.1:0-4142 GCF_000695765.1 Mesitornis unicolor | reverse complement strand
ACACCCCTTAGATGTTTGTTTCCTCACATTCGTATGAGATGCAACCACCTCCATATCCATCCAGGCAGGAAAATGCCCAGTAGAGCCTCATCTTATGTAAATACTGAGAGTCTTCTTTTAAGAAGTATTTAAGTTCTAAAAGGCAGAAAACACATTTATCTTCTTTAATGAGGTGTTGAACACATTAGAAATGAGCGATGGGAGCGGGTCAACCTGACCAGGAACACTTGCTACTGTGAGATTTCACTTGGCTTCAGTGTGAGTTAGAAAACTGTTTTTCCTTTGGGAAATAACAATTTTTTTAAAAAAAATCATTTATACTGTTTAACTTTCAGATAAAATAAGAACCAAGCCAATATGCATTTCCTATTTTGAAAAGAGGCATGGCAGATGCTATTGCTTCCAAAACGGTCTCTAAGCTGACAGACACAGGGAAGTTTCTTGGTCTGATTTGCATTAATTTGTTAGTAGGGTGGTTTATTTGGTTCAGATAATCTTAACAGGACATGTATTTAGGCACCGAAAACCAAGGAAAAAACCCAGGAAGGACCCTCACTATTTACTACTGCCTTCATTTCGGCAGTTGCTCTATCACCCAATGATCCCTCTGCACCCAAGGAGGGGAACTGGGAAAAGGACCGGAGACCCGTGAGTTGAAATAAAAACATTCAATAAAATAATACGAAGACCTTGACCACTGCATACCAGGGCTGGCTGAAAACTAAAACAAAGTGTCTGATCAATCATCGTTCTCATTGACTCGAATGCTGTGGTCTTCTCAAAAACGCAGCTTTCCTGAATAGAAAATTGATTCTATCCCCGCAAAACTGGGACAGTTATGTACCTGTAACCTGGGAAATCTCCCAGGACGAGCAGCATTTTTAAGAGATAGATACATTCTCCCTTATAACCTTTGAAAAACAGCCTTCCTGCCTTTTTTATCATATACACTGGGGTAAATGAGGAAAGAGGCTCCATGGCGTGCCATTGTACGGAGACAAAACTGCCCTGGGAAATAAGCGTTCAGTCCATGTTCATCAACACGGCACCGACAGAAATCACCCAGCTCCCCTTCTCCCAGAAGTTCATATTGACCAAGCCATTGAAAGTCAATAGGGGTCCCTCCAAGCTCATTAGATTAATTAGTATGCACCAAAATAATTCCCTAAAATGCTGGGTAAATCCTTCTTTCAGATAAGGCTGAGAAGACTGGATGATACACAAAGCATCATTTCTTTCTCCTTATGTTGGAGGGACGGGGCTGGGGGAGCAGCTGGTGACCTGCGAAAGGGAGAGAAATTCCTGCCCAGATGCCTCCCAATTCCTGATAATTACCGTCTCTTAACAAATAAGAGGGGGGATTTCATTTTCAAACACGGATATGTTCTTTCTTTAATTAAACGGAAAACTAATGCACATCACAGATTAGATACAGGGCAGAGTGGGAAGAAGCGATAAGAAGAGACACGTTGGTAAGTGGCAAGGAGAGATATGAACCCTTTCCATGCAAGGGCCTCTTCCAGCCACAAAAGCATCCTCCACGTGAAGCCAGTGTCACCTCTGCAGCACTTACCCAGCAGGACAATAAATAAAAAAGCCATGTACTGCACAGAAATCACTTGGAAGTTATCACAGAAGTCAATTTCAAAGACTAAGCCTGATCTGCTCTGAGCTATTTATTATCTCAGAGCATCATCACCTGGGCTTTTTGTTGGCTCTATGTTTCCACTGAGATCAAACAGGTTTGAAAGAAAGATCCCAAGAACTGAAATGGGGAACAAAACAAAAAAAAAAAAACCTGCTTAGCTTTACGTTCGGTTATTGAAGCAGAAAATTAGCTGGAAACTAACTTAATGCTTTTCCCTTTAGCTGCTGAAAGTCAGCAGAAAAAAAAAAGTGGAAAGAAAAAATATAGCTGAGTTCATTACATTTATAAGGGGCTGCTTTAACTCAGATTTCCCCTTGACCTGGCTTCAAAGGGCTCTCCCTCGAGAACAGCATGGAGATTGAAAATCGCTACATGGGCAGGGTTAGCAGCACCTGGCAGCTTTTCCTGTTTTCCTCCTTATTTAAATATTCTGCTTTATACAGACATACAGCGAATAAAAGGTCTGTCTCGCACCAAAATAAAGCCATGCTCCATCCCAGATCACTTCAAGCTACGGGCGACCCATGGGTGGACCAACTGGTCAGACTGGGCTGATGGAAGAGCATCCACCTTGGTTAGAAACCACCCCCAGAATGACAGGTTTTGGCGTAAAGAGAAATAGGAGCGCTCCTTGCAGCGCAGGTGGGAGAAAAATTAGGTTTTTCTTACTAATCCCACTTCAGAATTGTGATCCCACCAGCAAAACCTCCCATTAATATCTTTATTGATCAAGATTAGAAAGAGCAAGCAGTTTTAATTTCTCAGGCTGACACACTTGGGTACAGAGCTGCAGAGGTACGAATGCAAAGTTTTGGTGGAGGGAGGAGGGAAACGTTAATTTATAGCCACAAATACAATAATCCATGGTCCCTGAGCGTTTGTTTTCCGCTGGTTTACTGCCATCGACTCCAGCCTACAGTTTATAAACCAACCCAATACACAAATGCAGGCACAGGGAACCATATAATGAGGAAGCCGGCGGTGATTAATGAGCTGTTGGATAAATCACCGCAGAAAAATCAAAGTAATAGCACACAGAGCTACTGCTACTCTATTGCAAGAGCCAAGCTTCATATGAGAGGTAGGAAAGTGGAAACTGAGACTGGAGACTGCAGATTTCCCCTCCCAAATCTCAAGAAGCCAGAAAAACCCCATGGCCTGATCATGTGTTCCAGGGTGACCAAATCTGGGGAGATAAAACCCATCCGTGCAGGTCTGACATGCCCCACGACAGCAGCAACCCTCATTTTGACTCCTTCACCAACACCTGAACACAAATTAACCATCCCTACACACTGGGAAATGCGAATTAAGGAGTAATTAACTCTGCGCCTGATCATGGGATGGTACATCCCATACCAGTGCCCACAGGCCCAAGAAAAAGGTTGGAAGGAAATAAGAGAAAATCCACAGAATTCATTAAGTGACCAAAAAAATGCACCTCGCAGTAGGAAGCACACCGAGCTGCACTGATTTATTGACGAAAAGGTGATGTTTAAATCAATCTCATCACCTCCGCACTGCAGGAAGGGCAGAAATTTCAACAGCAAGTTCACCTCAGGAAAGCAAACACTCAATAGCAATGAATTGAAAAAAAAAAAAAACCCAACCAAATCAAACACAAGTTCCCCTAGGACTTTCCCAAGAAGTAAAATGGATTCAAATGCAGAAAATCCAGCCACAACACGGCAGGAAATTTGGGAGACACGCAGCACAGATACGATGACCAAAGTTGACCATGCAGCTATAAGTACATTGAGTTTCTGCTAATGGATTTCCCATTGCAGCTTTTTGGCCATCCAGTTCTGAAAGCGTTCAGCAACTCTTCGCAATTTTTGCTACTGCATTCAAAGATGCTGTTTGTTTGCCCATATTCACACAGGTATGATTAAAATCCTAATTAAGTCGCTGTCTTTCCCAGCCTGGACTGCTAACAACCTTCTACAACCAGTTTACAAAGCAGCAAAGTATACTGTGCTATTAAAAGCCATTAATACAGGATGGTTATGTCTCCTGATTGCCTGGCTGAACACAAATTATTTAGGACTAAAAAGTCTCAAACAGCTCTGTCTGTCATGAGAAAAGGAGATGAACACTCAATTGCCTTGCAATAAAATAAATATTTACTGTACAAGTTACCTTGCTGTTTAATCCGTGTAATTTTGTCTTTTTGCAAGACGCTACTTTTTATTTGATGTCCTCCTGAGTAGCTGCAAGGATTGATTTAATGCCTCGCTACAGACATTGTCATTGGAAAGACAGACACATCCGTGATATTAAACATCACTACAGGAAACCCGTAATCCAACAAGTGTTCCCAACTCCCAGTTTAGATGCAAGAAAACCAGTAACGAAGGTGTTGCCACACAATACAGCAAGTGTTCGTTAGCTCAGTTCACCACCACGGGCTTTTGCCTCCGAAAAAACAAGAGGGGAACTGTGCCTTCTTCTCAGCATATCATGAATCACACACACACAGAATCACACACAGAAT
>NW_010185317.1:0-851 GCF_000695765.1 Mesitornis unicolor | reverse complement strand
CGACAGCGAGGTCCCCAGGATCGGCCGCCACCTTTGCTCCCCGCGCTGCGGGGCTGGTTCCCTCCCATGGCGTTGGGTTGGTTTGGGGAGCAGCTCCCCTGCACCCAGGGCAGGGTGATCTGGTCCCAGCAATGCCTGGTCTGTACTGGGAGGGCTCTGCTCCCCTCCCCTGGTGCCCTGGGGCTGCTGTGCTGGGGAGGAGACCCCCACCATTGTGCTCCACCTCGTGAGCTGCAGGTCCCGGTGGTGCCCAGGAGGGTGCTCTGCCCACACCCCGGCTGGTTTTGGGGTGTGAGGTTCACCCGCACCCCCGGCAGATTGGCTGTGCCGTGGCACCGCAGCGGCTGCTCCGGTCCAGCCTGGCCAGGTCCTGTCCTTCCCCATCCCCTGCACAGGACCAGGTCCTGCCTTTCCCCATCCACCCATGCCATGATCAGGTCCTGCCCTGAGGTCCGTGGCTGCCCCAGATGGAGTGTGGGTCTGGTTTTGGTGCACACACAGCGGTGAGGCCCCTGCTCTGTCTGCAGCTGAGCAGACCCCAGAGCTGGCTTGCGGGGTCGGTGTCCCCGGGTGTCCCCCCAGTTTGCTCCATTGCCGTCGCTGGTCACTGCTCCAATGCTGGGGCTGCGTCCTCCTCGGTGCTGAGGATCTGGGGTCTGCTGGAGCCCCTGCAGATAAAGGGTGGGGGTCTCTCGCGCCCCCAGAGTGGTGTTTCTCCGTCCTGGGCAGGGCTGGGTGCACAGGAGGTGTTGGGGAGGATTTCCCAGCCTTTCAGGATCCGTTTGGCTCGGCCCCGCTGCTGGCGTGCGCTGGGTCACCCTGGCTCCCCTCCATCCCTTTCCAGCAAAGAT
>NW_010185316.1:37240-61251 GCF_000695765.1 Mesitornis unicolor | reverse complement strand
TTCCCTGGGCAGCCTGTGCCAGGCTTTGATGGCCCTTTAGTGTAGAAGTTTTTCCTAATGTCAAACCTAAACCTCCCCCGGCTTAACTTGAAGCCATTTCCTCTTGTCCTATCGGTTGTAACTTGTGAGAAGAGACCCACACCCACCTCTCTACCCCCTCCTTTCGTGAGTTGTAGAGAGTGATAACATCTCCCCTGAGCCTCCTTTTCTCCAGACTAAACAGCACCAAGTCCCTCAGCTGCTCCTCATAAGACTTCTTCTTCAGACCCTTCACTGGCTTTGCAGCCCTTCCTTGGACCCTCCCCAGCACCTCAGTGTCTTTCTTACACTGCAGTGCCCAAAACTGAACACAGGACTCAAGGTGTGGCCTCACCTGTGCCCAGTGCAGTGGGGCAGTCGCTTCTCTACTCCTGCTGGCCATGCTATTCCTGATGCAGGCCAGGACGCTGTTGACCTTCTTGGCCACCTGAGCTCTCTGCTGCTCATGTTCAGCTGCTGTCGATCAACACCCCCAGGTCCCTTTTTGCCAGGCAGCTTTCCAGCCACTCATCCCCAAACCTGTAGTGTTTTGTGGGGCTGTTGTGACCCAAGTGCAGGGCTCAGCACCTGGCCTTGTTGAAGCTTGTATAATTTCATGGCATCAGAGTATTTTTCTGCAGCAGTGGGTTTGCAGACTGCTGTGTTACAGAACACGTTGCAAATGTTAGTTGCAGTGTCAGACCTATGTGAATTTTGCATTGAGTCAAGAGTAATGTTGTGCTGGAGCAGGCAGACGTGCCGTCCCCTGCCTGGTTTGCTGCTGTGGGCGTGTGGCAAGAAGGCACGGTGAAAGTTGCAGTTTGCTTTGCTGAAATACTTACTGGAAGTTAAATGTTCCTTTCGGGTGTGTTGGTGTGAGTGCGGTGTTACGGGTTAAGGTCAAGCAAGGAAAAGTTGGAAACTGCGAGGTGTGGTGACATCAAAGAAATGGCTTGGCAATAGTGCAGAGGGTTTGGGGCTTTTTGGTGTGCCCTGGGACAGGGCTGTGGCTAGTCACCGCTGTTACTGTACCACCGCTTTGCGGGGAGGGCTGCAGAGAGCGATTCATGGTTTCGCCTGCGGGGAGGTCAGGGTTGGGTGCAGCTGGCGTCCTGTGCTTTTTAGGTTTGTAGGTGCTTAAGTGTAGTCCTTGCAGTTGTGGCTGGGGACTAGAGGGGGTCTCCGCGGTGAGTTTGCAAGGTTTGCTGGCGGTGCGGGGCAGGGTGCCAGCGGGAGTGTTACCCAGGACACGTGCAGGGTGTAGGTGTGCGTTTGGGCTCCCTCAGGAGTTCTTCCCAGGAGGCAGCTGCAGCAGGGGAGCTGGATGGCAGCATGAGGGAGCTCGGCTTGGCTGCGGGGTTGTGGTGCTGTGCAGAGGCGAACTGGGAGGGGAGAGTTTGGTGTGCACTGGTTCTGTCCTGGGTAGGAGCACGCTTGTTGCTGTGGCTTATCTGAGCTGGTGCTCCTGACTCCAGTGCCCAGCAGAGGGGAAGGTGCTGCCGTGTGTTGGATGCAGAGGCTCCTGGCAGATGCCATCTGAAGTTCTGTGCTTGTGAAATGAAAAATCTGTTTCAGTGTGGCTGCTCACAGCAGCTTTGCAGCAGTGATTAAGTGTGCCACAGAGATAAAGATGGGCTTGGTGCGCATCCATCTCTCATGTGTCCAAAGGCATCGATGAAGCCAGGAGTGATTTCAGCGGTGTACTTTGCCTCTGTTGACGGATGGAGAAGCACTTGTTAAAGTTGATGTGCTGGTTTTCTGTGTTACCATTAAGATTGCATCAAGATTTATCTCAGTTGGGTCTTTGGAAGAAGAGCAAAAAGAAATTGGGAGAAAAAACCTTGTGTATCATCTTTATTTTCCAGCACTTGAGAGGACAGGCTGGGCCTGGCCAGGCACTTTCACTTCTGTGTGCAGCACAACCTGAGCAGTTCTGTATCACGTATACCTCCTCAGCTTCTTGGCCAGTCAGGTTGTGGCCTCGGCAGTGACACAGCTGGATGATCCACAGACGAGTGGCTTGTCCAGCAGCCATCTGCATCCGTCTGCTGCCTCTTCAGGGCCGAGTTGCTGCCGTGGCTCGGTAGGAAGCACTTCTCTAGTCCTGGAGGCTTCCCCATGTCCTCCTGTCCTTGTGAGGTGCAGATGGGTGGAGTGTTGGGGTAGGGAGCAGCAGGTAGGGTTGCCAAGCAAAGCTTTGTTTGTGCAAGTTCTTGATAGGGAACTCGTTCTGTGGGTTACATGTGGTATTGGGCAGCTGCAGATGCTGCTGTGGGGATGGCCCGTTCACACTGCTGCAGCCTTCATGAAAAGAAAAAAGTTTATTGGGTAATAAAATAAGTGTATCTTGTATTGACTTTCAGTCATTGGAACTAATGCACTGGGAACTCGTTTTTCATTGTCAGATATGCAAAGTTTGACTTCAGTGTGAGGTAGCAGGAGTGTTGCGTTGGATAGAGCAATCCAATGTAATGTTGCATATCAGCCGAAGGACGGGAGTGCCTTTTGGGTTTGTATTATTATGAAGAAGTGAGTGGAGAATTCCTTGCACAGAGATACCTCAGCACACTGGAAACCTCCAGCTGCTTTTTTTCGGCTGCTGCAGGGCCTCTGCAAGGCTCTCACCCTGAGCCCTGCTTGAAGTGTCCATGCTCTTGTTTTGGAGGAGCGTGTTCATGACTTCCCCTCCCACTGCTGATGGGAAGGTAGAAACCTGCCTGTTGCCTCACGCCAGAAAACTGAGGAGCCAGGTGGTTATCTCCCTTTTAATAGTTCCTCTGCTTGCCCTGGTGTTACTTTGGTTTTCCCAAGCACTTGTTCAGACTTCTTACTGTTCTGGCTGATGTGACTGTCCACAGATTTCTAAATAGCAGCAGTGAAACAAGTCAGATTCCTCTTATTTTGGTTGGCTGTCCTCTCACAGGACGCCCACAAGTATGCTGAGGAAGGTGGGTTCGTAACATAAAGATTAGGAAGCCTCTCTGCAGTGTGAGTTTGCAGGACCTGATCGTTGAAGTGTGATCCTCCCTCAGGGCATGGCTCTAAGGGTGGATCTCAAGAAATAAATAAGCACGAGATAAGTTTATTGCACTGCAGGTGTTCAAAAACTCTGATTTCATTTTTGGTAGGGATGCAGCAAAAGCAGTTGAAATCTTAAATGCAAATCAAAACTTTATGTGAACAGAACATTTATAGTTTTTTGTTTGTTTTGGAATGATGGTTCAATCGGGCAGGAAAGATTTGCATTGTGAGTACCACCTCATTTTGAGGAGGTTATACTTTGTGTGAGTGACGTCTTTGCATTTGGACTGACAGTGGGGATGTACCTCTGTCTCCTGTGTGGATGAATCACAATTTCTGCAGAAGATTAAATTTGCAAGCCCTGGTTAAACATTTGTTGCTTTTAAAGAAGCCCATGGAGTTAAAAACCAAATCAACAAGCAAGTGTTAGTAGTTAGTACAGATGTAATTCAACCCAAACTCCCAATTTGAGCTGTTAATGTTCTCATACGGCATTCAGTCTGCACTGTGTACGTGTTGTTCTCCAGTACTGCTTTGTTCTGGTTACATTAGGCTGTAGTGGATACACTGTACATTTGTAAATGAGGATAGCCAAGTTTCGTTTTTGCGCAGTTTGAATCTGTCGCTCATTTAATGGATTTAGAAACTTAATTTCTGTGTTTATCAGGTACCTTGTTTGCGAACAATTTGTTTGACAGCACATAAAAGAGCAGAAGCATATGGCTGAAAAGGGGGCAGATATGATGACCTGGTTTCAGTTTGTGGTTTTGTTGCCAGTTTTCTGACATGAGAAGACACTTGTTGTTATTTGTTCTTTGCGAGACAGCAGAGTTCTGGTAGTGCCTGCAGTTCCTCTCTGCTTGAAACAATTAGTGCTGATTAAAAGAGTGAGATTTAAAGAGAACTTGGTTTATCATTTAAAATGTATACAGATAAGCAAGTGTGAGAGTCTTTCCTCTGCTTCAGGCTCCTGGCAGTAGTTTGAAATCTTCTGTGTGTTTGCGTGTCTGGGTTTTTCTCCCCTGGGGATCTGGGCGAGATCATGCCCCCTCTCCCACTCTTCCTCAAACCTTGCTCTCAGGTGCATTTCTGGTTACTAAGAAGCTGAAGTGCCAAAGCTTTCTACTGCGCTGCTGTTCTATGCAGTCCATAAAGAAAATGATCTCCATTTAGAAAGAGAATTGGAGATGTTGTTAATCAGTTATCTTGGTGTCTGTGGCTTGATGTTCTCCCATCAGTATCTGCTTTATTTAAAATCTGTGTTTAGACCTCCTGACCTTGATAGAAGTGTTTCAGGATGTATGAATGACCCAATGTAGTGCAATCATCTCTCTTTATTTTAACTTTTCATGGTAGTTCACAGGTACGTAACACCCTTTGCGTTTGTAGGCTGCTACAGCCTGGAAAAGAGTACGTAAAACTAGCCAAAGACAACAAATACCCACAAGCATCTAGATAAGAGAAGTTAGGCTTCGTATCATAATCTCCGCTGTATTTTTTTTTGCTAGTGAATATTTAATTAGTGAATATTTAATCACTTCAGTATGATACTGGTTCCAGATAAGAGGTAGTACACTTTTTCAGACACAAATGTAGGTCAGACGCCTGTTTGCTTTTCGCTGCAGTGCTGAAGCTGGAGGAGGAGGAGTGGAGCAGTGGGGGGACAAGGAGCCTGTCCTCAGCAGTGCAGGCTGCTCTGGGTTCCCAGCAGGTTTCTCTGACCCCCAGCTGACTTGAAGCTTCCCATAAAGTTAAGTGCCAGTGTGAGGACTGTTCTGGTGAGAGTGGTGGTGGTTTCAGCAGATAGGCCATGCAGGTGTTGTGGTTTGGGTGGTTTTGTGTTTAAATACTGACTCCAGTTGGGCTTACCCCGTTCCCTGTGCAGGGATTTATTCCTGTAAGCTCTCTCACAGTGGATCACAGAGAGCTGCTGCTCCGCCTGCACCAGTGCAGGTTCAGCATCGCAGCCTTTCTCTTTCAGACTTGTATGCTTGGTAGTGCTGCTTTCTACAGAGGAAACTTTGATTGATGGCCTTTCTTGGCTTGGCTTCAAATACTTCTTAACCTGTGAAGTAGATTTAATTTAATTTTCTTTCCATGTTATTTTTTTTAATCAATTTGTTTTTGATTTCAGAAAAGCTTCTTTAAAACAGAAATCTTTGCTAATGAGAATTTACTTTTTACCTTTCATCACAGGGATTGATTAATTTCAGTTCTTGACTTTGCTTCAGCGTTGTTCTTAATCTCATCTCCTTTTTGTCTTTCCACGCACCATTCACAAGCAAAGATTATTTCCCAATTCCTGTCTTACTTCCTTCTATCTGTATTCTGCGTGAGTGTTGGAGCCGAGTGAAATAATGCACAGTGGATCATTTAGACGTCTTTGCACCCTCTCATCCTTAAGAGCAGGATGGTGGTACAGTTTGTACTTTTAACTGTCTCTGACTGTCAGCAGCAGTCACTCTCTGAGAGTCACAGCCATTGCTGCTTCGTTTCTGTGACCAGAGGTGAAGGGTCTGGACCCCCCCATGACAGGAGCTCTACAGTCTCAGACAGAAGGACGAGCTCAGGTCTGAGGTTGAAGTTGCTCTGCCTTTGTCTTAAACTGTAAGTTAACCCAATGAGGTTGAACTTTACACTGTCTCATGAAATCTTTGGAGGTAGCTTTAGCAATGCCCTTCCAGGCTCATTTTGGGGTTGCTTTTAATAGAATTTGCCTCAGCTACTGCCCCTCCTTTGCGAGGGCAGAGGGTGAGTAACCTGTTGTGTGGTGGTGCAATGGCAGGAGTTGGGAGTGTCGTGTCCTAGGCATGGAGCACCTGTGACACCAGCTGTGTGGTTGGTTGTGTTAGGGAATACTGCTTTAAGCAGACTGTTTGGCCCAGGTTAGTCCAGGTGCCTTCAGATGTCATCTCTCTCTCAAGTTTACTTTGTTGGGTTTTTTTCCTGGTAGGAAGAGCTGTTGATCTTCAGCCGGTTCAGCTGTGTCTGGGGGTGGTTTGGTGGCTCATAGGAAGTAGGTGAACTCCTTGTCATCTCATCCTGTTCAGGAAAAAACTAATGATCATTGAACTTCAAGGAAAACAAGGGGTGGGAGGGGAAGACAGTGTGCTGACCCTCCCGAGGCCTCCTGTTCTAACAAGTAAGTAGATACTGGGAACAGCTTGCTTGCAATCCTGGGGGTAGATGGGCTGCAGGGAGAAGCACAAGAGCTGCTGCCCAGGAACCAGAAGGTACGAGGAGAGCACTGGGAGCTCTCTCTGGGGGGCAGTTGTGGCTGCCCTCTGCCCCTGGCGCTGCTGTGTGGGGTGTGACTTCCCTGGCAGCTGCTGCTGTGGTGAGATCTGCTCACCAGATATCCCCTGCTCCGCTGCAGTGCCCTGGGCAGGTATCTGCTGCGGAAAAGGCTATTAGTGTCATTGTTTGTACCTTGTTGTTTAATTATCCTCTGGATGTGGCTGCCTCCTTTTATTTTCTTCCTTGGTTTGGTTCTGTCCACTTTGTGCCTGAAACAGGCTTGGCAGGATCTTGGCTCCATTATTCTTGGAGGTCAGTGGCTTCCTTCTTGCTTTTCTCCATCCTTCTTGCACACGATCTCTTGTGCTGCTCCAGCCTTTCTCCAAAAGCATGTCCTGTCCCTTGCTTCTTTGGATAATGTCACGTTTATCATGAAGTCAGAAGTAAACTGTAATAAGGTCTTTTTGGCCAGGCATTTTCATGCTGGTTTTCCAAAACAGATCTAAATTTGAAGTGTGTAGGGCTGTGATGGCTGCAGCTTGGTGCTTGGACTTTGGACAGCCAGGCTCTTCAGCAGCATTGATACTGAAAATCTGGGCCTGTAACAATGTATTCACCTGCGCCTTTGTGTGCAGCTTGGTCTTGCTGTGTCTCTGCCAAGATGGTCGTGTCCCCGGTCACGCTGTTGGGACACGTGGTGTGGATGCAGCCATGCCACACTGCGCTGGAGGTGACCATACTGCTCCAGCTGGGACAAAGGTGCCCATTGCTGCAGGAAGGGAACACCACGTAGCACATGTGTGTCTTGATGCCTCTTCCAGCAAGATTAAGGAATTGAACAGCAGCTTCAAATGAGGTAGCCAGGATTGCTGGCTAAGTGTTATTTTTGTCACCTTTTAATGATGTGGTCGCTTTAAAGGGAAGAAGATTGGTGAGAGACAGTTCAGGACTGATAGTATGCATGCAGTAATAAAATCACTTAGAAATCACACACACAGAATCGCTTGGTTGGAAAAGACCTCTAAGATCATGATGTCCAACTGTTCCTATCTACCCACTAAACCATATCCCTAAGTACCTTGTCTACCTGCTTTTTAAATACATCCAGGGATGGTGACTCCACCACCTCCCTGGGCAGCCTGTTCCAGCTTCTGATGACCCTCTCAGTAAAGAACTTCCTCCTTATCTCTAACCTGAACCTCCCTTGGCACAGCTTGGTGCCGTTTCCCCTTGTTCTGTCCCCCATCACCTGGGAGAAGAGACCAGCACCCACCTCTCCACAAGCTCCCTTGAGGCAGTTGGAGGTGGTGATGAGGTCTCCCCTCAGCCTTCTCTTCTCCAGGCTAAACAAGCCCAGTTTCCTCAGCTGCTCCTCATAAGGCTTGTTCTCCAGAGCCCTCACCATCCTTGTGGCTCTCCTCTGAACACGCTCAGAAATGTCAGCTTTCTTTGCTTGGTTGATGATCTCCAAGGTCTTTGCCAACCTGAATTATTCTGTGATTGTGTACATTTCCTACTTGCCTTATGGTGAGAACTTCAGGAAGGCAGAGATGCTCCTTGTGTAGTTGTCTGTGAGAGCCTGCTTTCTCATGAAATACCGAAAGTCGGTGCTCAGCTTCGCTCAGTGAAGCGCAAGGACCTGGAGTGTTTGGCACACTGCAAATTCAGGAGGTGGTTTTCATACCTCAGCTTGTAATCCTGTTTGTGTTTTCCTAAAAGAGCACAGAGTTATCTAAAATACTGTGTATTGTCTGTATTGAGGAGTTCAGGCTGCGTCTTGTCCCATCTGAACAGCAAATTAATGCTAAACAGTTGATAACGGAGCAGACAGCACTCCTCCCTTTAGGAGAGTGTCTGACAATAGGAAACCCTGCTGCAAGCAAGGCCAGCTTGTAATCCTGTTTGTGTTTTCCTAAAAGAGCACAGAGTTATCTAAAATACTGTGTATTGTCTGTATTGAGGAGTTCAGGCTGCGTCTTGTCCCATCTGAACAGCAAATTAATGCTAAACAGTTGATAACGGAGCAGACAGCACTCCTCCCTTTAGGAGAGTGTCTGACAATAGGAAACCCTGCTGCAAGCAAGGCGCTGTCCTTCCCTTCCGCGCTAACCCAGTCTCTCACCTGCTTTGAATTTCTTCAGTGTCTCTCCACTGCAGTTACAACGCAGTCCCTACCTGGTATGCAGTGGCTTACGAGCTTTGTTGTTGTTTAAACACTTTCTGTGCTCTGTAGGTAAACGGTGCTCTGACCATAGGTAGAGATTACATCTGAAGTTTGTGTTGTTTAAAAGACCTGGGCTTTCCCTAGCGCCCAGAAGAGTCACCGCTACTGCAGGGCTGAGGTTTTGGCCATTGGGATGTATTAGCGATTTGATCTTGGCGTAGTAAAGGTTAGTTGTGATAGGGATGAAATTTGTTGTATTCTGACCCGAGCTGTGACTTACTGTACCTGGAAGTGGTAATAACCGCTGCTTTCACTCTGCTGGGGTTTTTTTTTTAACGTGAAGGTATCTCTGGCCGAGTGGTGGGGATTTAGGGGAGTGGAGAGAAGATAGAAGACGCTGACCCACTGAAGTGTGAACTGTCACGGCTCTTCCTGATCTGCCTCATCCACCCCTGGGGTGCCTTTGTGGTGGGTGGTGATGAAGCCAACATCCCCAGGTGCTGGGGAAGGGGGAGAGCCTCCAAGGAGGAATGAGAATAGCTGGGGACTGCTGGAAAGAGAGATAACTGCTTAAGCATTGTCTGCATAGTTTCTTGAAAGCCACGTCTGTGTGTGGGGTATTAGAGAGTGACAAAGAGTTGATTTAAATGCAGACTTGCCTCTGGGCAGGGGTTGTGGGTGCTCCTTAGGTGCATCAGCGGGAATGGCTCTGGCAGATCTCCAGCGGAGGTTTAGCGCCGTGTCCGGCCGGCCCTGCTCAGGTTACAGTTGTCGGTAAGGGTGCACATGCCTTGTGTGGTACTGTGCACCGCGTTTGAGATCGTCAGTTGTGATACACACATGCCCCTAGGGTTGAAAAATGGGTTAAAAAGAAAAATTGAGGCAAAAGTTGCCTTTACAGGAAGTGCGCAAGCTGGAAGTGGACCAAAAAAATGGGGACTTTGCATCTGAAAGTACATGTGCATTTTAAAAGCGCTAGCAAAGGCAGCACTGCTGTGGATGTGTGTTTTTGTTCCAGAAAGCCTGCGGGGCGTGGTGGAGGCACAGAGGCTGCGGCAGGGCAGCGGTGCAGCGTCTGCAGCCCCCTGCCCGGCGGCTCCTTCACGTTCCCTGTTCCTGAACTCCTGCTCAGTGATAAGTTATTGCGTGGCTTTTGAGGACTGAGTGAGAAGAATTTCAGCAATGTAGTCTGTAATGTCGTTACCTGCTTTTTTTCATGTAACAGAGGAGTTTATCCTTTTGTATTTTCTTTAACCGCATGAAGAAAACCCATAAAACTCAACGTGAAGCGGAACAGAGCTTTTATTAGAGAGGTCTGTTGCATTTCAGTTGCTAGGATGTTGAACTGTGAATTGCAAGAGACGTGCCTTGGGAAGAGTGGTGAGCAGGATGGACAAGTGAAGTGAGAAGGTGTATGTTTGTGCTATGACAGCTTTAATGAGGAGCACATTGCTAACGCTTATTGGCAGAAATAATACCTGCTGCACTTCTTAGAGATCTTAAAATGCTGAACCTGCCTGCAGTCAGTCGTTGGTTCTGGTGAACAGGCAGGATACCCCACAGCTGGGCACAGGAGCTCCTGTATCCCTTGAAAACCTGTTGCACCCCGTCTTGGCTCAAGTAGTCGCAGCGCCCGTAAGCTCCTGCATCCACTTTTTGGCAGAGGTCCTGCTGGGAGCACACTGTCCAGAGAGCGTGCGTTTGTGCAAACAGCACAGAATACGGCATCAAGCAGCATTAGGTTTTTGTGCGTTGAAAGGTTTTGATGTTCTTGTGATCGCTGCGTGGCCCTGGGAGGCAGCGTGGGTTCGGGATCCTGTTGCTGCAGAGTTGATGCCTGTGAGCAGGTTTTGGAGATGGGCAAAGCCTGTGACCGTCTGCCCCTTAAAAGAGAGGTGACTGCTGTTGTGCTCCCTTTCTCCTGCTCTGTAGTTTTGGGGCAAACCAATGGCAGTTCTGCTCATACAAACTAAAAATCAGGACGTGAGGGCTTTTTCTGATTGTACCTGCCTTTGGTTTCAAGTACTTCATGGTGAAGCTTTTTCCTGAAGCACATCTGAGAAGCAGGGAAGTTACTAACTTGTACATAACATACCAACCTTTTCTTTTAATTTTCTTTTTCTGGTAATTGATAAATGCTTAATTTGTTGTTCTCATCACCTTTTTCCAGTCAGGAATATTTCACTGTTGCTTACTGCTACTTTTCCTGTACACTGCAACCTTTGAAATGAACAAATTGGTGTTTGTGAAGTAATGGGGAGGGGGGCTGGTAGTGCCACTAAATACTTACCTGCTCAAATGTGTGAAGTTTGAGTGCAGCCATTTACTAAAAAATAACAAAAAAACCCTTTCAAACCCTTTTTTATTGTTTTCTTCTTTCAGAAGGATGGGGAGAACCATCCTGTTATTTGAAGGTATAGGAGCCACTAAGAAAAGTCAGGACTTGCTTTGTAATGTTAATGTCTCTGGTGACCAGATGTAATCTGCACACAGGGGGGATGCAAATCTCTTTAAAAGCATCTGGAGCTTTAGTGATTTCTTGTGTTCTGGTTTTTCCCTAAAGATCCGAGCCAAGAAGAAACCTACTCCAGTGAAGTATGAAGTTGGGGATCTTGTTTGGGCCAAGTTCAACAGACGCCCATGGTGGCCATGCACAATTTGTCATGACCCAGTGCTGGACTGTCACTCAAAAATGAAAGGTACTGTATCTACTCAGACCACAAAGTGGAGATGTTGTGTATGGCAGGGTGCTGCAGTTTTTAATTAATAAAAAAAAACATTTTTGGCCCTTGAAAGGTGTGAAGAAATAGACTGTACTGTGGAACACCTGGTTCTGTACAGTAGAGCTACATGAAGGGGGTGGCAGGAAGAAGATGGGGCTGAGGGTGCTGGAGGTGACACGGCTGTTGGACGAGTGGGCTTTTCTGCCCAGGGCACAGGAAAGATGAGCAGCTGGGCTGAGCTCCAGGCAGTGCAGAAGGAAGAGCAGCATCTTGAAAGAAAGGTGCAGAGGAAAAGGAGGTGAATCAGGGATGGGAGGACAAAAGATGTGCAATGGGTGGGCAAGCAAAGCTGGGAAGCTTCAAGTGTGTGAGGACATGGAGAGTTGGCCAGGCTTGGGGAATGGGAGCTGGAGAGGCTGAGGGGCTGGGGGAGGGAGTGGCACAGCGGAGCTGCCAAATGCATGAAGGTGTGATGGGGATGTGTGAGGAAGTGAAATTTTTTTTTGGTCTTGTTTGGCACAAGGAATTAAGGGGCTGTTTATGGGGAAAAAGTGGAAAAACCTGGAGATGGAGCCACATATGTGAAAGTTTAGGGCACGTATGTCAGAGAAACTAAGAGCCAGCTGAATGTGAGGGGAAGAGGTGGGGGAAATAAGACATCTGTGTGTGCGTGAATGCAGGGGAGAGCCAGGAAGGAAGAGACTTTACCAGCTCAAGGCAGAGAAGTGCAGTGGGTGAGTGATGGAGAGAACAGGGGGGAAGTGAATTGTTTGGAAATTGCAGCTCGTTTGAAGGCTGTCAGTGCTTTTAGGATCATGGTAGCTGCCATGGGGAGACTGCCACAAACGGAAGGCTTATTTATTTGTGCCTGCTTTCCCCGTCTGATTCTTTTTGTTCTGCGGTCAACTGGAAACCCCTTGAACCGGTGCCATCTGGCACTGACAGCTCTGTGGACTGGTGAGGTTGCCACTCACCGATGGATTTCTCTCTAGTTTTTGTGGTCCTTGCCAGTCTAGGAACCAAGTGCTGAAAGCGAGTAGACTTTTTTGAGTGGCCATCAGCTCAAGAGCCCTCTGCTATTCCTCTGGAGACATGAAGTAGCTTTTCCTACACTGTGCTCACGTCATCCCCAAGTCTGGTTGCTGTCTTACTTGCTATTTCTCCACCTTTCCCTTCGTCCTTTGGGAGGCATCAATCCTGATTCTAGGTAATACTGAATATGCTGTTTTATATAGTCCCTTTCAGGCTCTCAAATTTCTGTTGAAAATGTTGCTGGAAGATATATCAGACATATTCTCCCCCTGCATCCCTCCCCATGAAGTTTTGGATGGGATTTAACGTGTATGGCTTTCCAGTAATCCCCTCTCAGCCTGTGCATGAGGATTTCTAATAAGGAAGTTCTTCAGGGAGGAAACATGCTCTTAATAAATTGCAGCAAGGTTTGATCTCCAACTGCACAATAGATTCTCTCATCATGTTCTATCTGTGTTCAAACCAGTAGACCTCTGGGAACAAGAGCATTTTCCAGTTGTGGCTCTATGCAGTCTTCTCATCTTCCCTCCTGGATGCTGAGGTGGCAGAGTGAGTGGATCTGAACTCTGGTGCTTTTGGGCAGGGGCTGCTGCCGGGACTCTGAGGGAAGCACAGTCCTCCTGCCTTGGCTCTCCTGTTGCCAAGGGAACGAGCCCTCCAAAACAGTGCAGGTCGCTTCATACTCATCACTTGTGCAAAAACCTCCTCTCCTCTGGGGTCTGAGGCGTGGTGTTCTGTTTAAAGCAATTTGCCTTTTCTCAGCAAGCTCTTGACTCCTTTAGAGCTGGAAGATTGAGGCTCAGTGACTTGAGCCCCAGCACTGTGAATGGGACAGATGAAGTCTGTCGTCTTTGCCCTTGGCCTGCCGTTGCCCCGGTCGTTATTAGTTATCCTCTCAGTCATCTTGGTCAGGATCTCAGTGTCAGCATCACTAAAGGCCAGGCTGCTGCTCTCCTGGAAGAGGCAGCACAAGCTAAGAGGGCTGCAATATCCAGAGGGTGAAGGCATTCCCAGGAGAACGTGAAGCACACATTACAGCAAAATGCAGGGAGAAGTTGATATCCCTTGTTCAAGCCTTGTTTGCTCTGTTCTCATGCTTGTAACCTGTCCTTTTTCACCAGCACTCCCAGTGCTGGTTCAGTTCTTAATTGCCCCCTGTCTGTTCAGCATTCTCACATAGAAAACACCTTGGAGAAATCTTTGATTGTGCCGTTGTGGTTGAGTTTCTTCTCCTGCTCTGCACCTTTGTGCACAATGTGTGAAGATACTCATTACATCTGACATTGTTGTATTGCATCAGTCCGTGTGTGTAATGTGTGTCTGTGTGTGTACTTCGGTGCTGCTGTTAATGTTTAATGTCCTAAGTACCAGTTTGTTTGGTAACAAACATTAAACAAGATGGGCTATATTGTAGTGAGGGAGGCTCAGCCTCCATGAGTAAATCCTGTCCAGAAGGATGTCATTTCTGGGTGTTGCTGGTGCACTGTTGCCTTTTCCCAAGGGTCAAGTGGACTGGACTGTTTAATCATTAATCAGGGTGCAACATTAAAGAAATGTTAAGCCCAATATGTTGTGTCTCTCAAGGAAGAAAAAAAACCCCTGTATTTTTGCAGTTTTGGTTTTTTTGCAGCCAAACTGTAGTCTTTGCTCTAGGGAGAGGACCCATCCTAGAGCTGTTAGTCAACTGTTTGTAAGAAAAAAACAATAATTCAGAAGTAGAGCATAGCAACACAAAACATGGACAGCAGAGATCAAAGGGGTCTCCCTGACTTTTGACTAGAAATCCCCAGAACTGGCATTCATACGGGAGTGTTGTTAAGCAAATAGCAGTTGAAAATTAATGGGCAAATTGCTGTCACTTTCTGTAATTCTCTTTGCTGTCTTTATTCCATTGTATGCAAGGGGTTAATTGTGTTACGTTTCTCAAAGTAGTTTCCAATCGGAGACCATACCGAGAGTACTATGTGGATGCCTTAGGAGAACCTTCAGAGAAAACCTGGGTTGCTGGGAAAGCTATTGTCCTCTTCGAAGGAAGACATCAGTTTGAAGAGCTGCCCATTCTTCGGAGAAGAGGAAAGCAAAAGGAAAAAGGCTACAAACATAAGGTGAAAGACCTGTTTTCTCTAACGTTTTTGATTCTTTGAATCCGCACAGCACCAAGTATTCCTTTATGCCTGGGATTGCAGTTCAGCAGCTTTCTTGACTGCAGCAATGCCACACAGTTCTTTGCATCCTTATTGTGAGTGTAGTTTATGTTGAGGTGTGGCCTGCAGCTTTTATTGCCCTGGACAGCTCTGAGAAGCGGAGCAGTTGGGTCTCTGTTGGTGTGAGATGTGTTCAGTGCAGCCCTCTCCTGTTGCCTGTTACAGCTGTGTCCTGATTTACTGCCTCAGAATTTGAGTGTCAGTTTTCTGTTGAGGAAAACTGGTTTTTGTAGGGACTACAAACCTCTATTTCATGTGAACAAAGTGATAAAACTTTTAAGTTTTTCACCTAAAGCTGGTATGCAGTGTTCAAGGTCTTCAGCAGTCTTGAGGTAAATGGTTATGGAGGCTGGGGGAGGTGGAAACTCAGGAGAGCTGACCCCAGGCTGGCCCATTACTACTATTCCATACCATAAACGTCACATTCACTATAAATAGGGAGTTTGCTGGGGACAGCCCTTCTCCTTCCTTCTTTCCTCCTCCATCCCTGACATGTTGAGAGGGACTTGTTAACATCCTACCCCTGAGGCCTACTCCCCCCCAGTATTGGCCAAATATAAGTCTGTGTACTTTATATTAATATTGTTACTAATACTGGGTTATGTTATTATTTTATTAAATATATTTCTATTTCAACCCACGAATCTCCTTTCCTTTTCCTGACCCGCTCCCTGGGCAGGGAGGAGGCATCGGGTGATAGAGCAACTGTGTAAACCACGACAAGCATGCTTCTAAATAACTTTCTGTGCTCTCTGGCAGCCTCTTTTGGCTGATCTGAAGCAGAGGTGGAGTTGCACGCTTCACTAGGTCACTGGCTGAGATAAAGCAGTGAGGTTTTTAGCCCTGGTTCAGTAATTCTCTTTATAGAAACCTATTAGGACTTATAATTTGACTTGGAAGATGCTTTGTCAGTGAGCCTGTGGGAATGAGTTTTGTGGCTCATCACATCAGCTTGTTTCCAAACAGAACAGCCCTGAGCAGTCGCAGCCAGTGTAATGTAACGTGACACAGGGGTCTGGTCTGTGTCTTCAGGAAGGTGACTGCAGAAATTAACTTTTAGAATTGCTAAAGTGAAGAAGTACAGAGGCTGCTGCGTTACTGTGGGAGAGCAGAGTGTCGTACTAGGCAATGGTGTCTGGTTTTGCTTTTTTTCTCTTTTTCCAAGAGGTTTGTTAGCAGTTAAGTACTTAACCCATGTTAGTGCAAAACCATCAGATTAAATGTGCTCCTGCAGATGTGAGTCCCCGGGTGTAATGCTCTCATTTGGTTTTCCTTTTCCATGGACATGTTCAGTATCCTCTTTAAGGACTTCTCTCCTTGTGTTCCCGGCCCCCTAACAACTCTTTACGTGTTCCCGAGTAACTGTTCTGGTCCTAGAAGTGCTGCATGGCTGCAATCTCATCCTGTGTGTAAATGGCAGTGCCAGTGTGGCTGCAGTAGAAGGAATCAAATGTTTGTTCCTTGCATAAATGTCCAGGTTTTCATTCCTGGAAGCCAAGATCTGATGCAAAGCTGAGAGTATTTGGCTGGTTTGCTGTCAGGCTCTGTAAAACTTTTTTAATCTGCTGAGATGAGATTTTGTTGGTGTGGATTGTGATTTTTTTAAAGGAAAAGGGTCAGAAATTTTGAGTTGTTTCTCCTGCTTTGGAGTTGGTTTTGATTTTAGGAGCCATTGTGAAGCCTTTGATTTGCTGTTGTGCAGCCAAGAACTACACATGCAGATAAGAAACAAGTTTCTTGCTGGTTTTAGATGTTAGCAGAAGTTCCTGTTTTGTATGCAGAGTATTTTGCTTTATACTAAAGGTACAGAGTTAAAGCTGGGAGACTTCTAGGCGATGGACGTAATGAATTTGTTAGAATACTTTCTAATTGCACGTGTGGACCTCATGTTTGTCCCAAGGTGAGTTGATGGAGAGGAGAGGTTGAATTGTGCTCTGAGTTCACGGGGTGCAGAAAGAATCAAGAATGAGCAAAGCACATTTGAGCACGTCTGCTCAAATATTTTAAGGAAAGTGATGCTGTCTTTGCCTTGAGAGGCTTTTTGGCTGTTGTTTTGCATTTCTCTGCCAGGGATCCATACCATATGTATTCCCCTTTCCAGGCTGTTGTATTCAGGGTCTGCTGGGATGCCAGGACATCTGGTTCCTGGGAGACCTGTGCTTTCAGGGACATTGTTGCTGTTTTGGGAATAGTCAGGGATTTTTATTAGGCTCGGCAGGAGTGCAGGGTACTTACCCAGGCCGCATTTTCGATGTCCAATATGCACAGCCTCTGGGAATCCATGTGATTGTCTTAAAGATGCAAAGTGCATCACTCTGTTCTGTGCCTTTTTTGTGTCTGTCTCACTTTTATCTTGTGGCTTACCCCATCAAATTTGTTCTTTTTCTGTTTTTGTCTCCTCCAACTTTAAGGTTCCTCAGAGATTTATGGCTAAGTGGGAAGTCAGTGTTGGACAGGCAGAAGACATTCTTCTCGGGGGGCCGGAGGATCAGAAGTGCAGCCAGAACTCCAGCGAGCTGGACAGCGAGAAGGAAGTGCAGTTGGAGTACTATGCCAATGGCCCTGGAGCAGAAAGGGACAGGCAGCTGAATGGCTGCTTTAAATCCCTGGCGTTTGACTCCAGACACCCAGCCGGTGAAAAAGGAAAATTGCACACGAAGCCACATGTGAAAAAGAGCTCTGACAGCAGAAAAAGGACTAGAGTAAAAAAGAGCGGTGCAAGAGGGGAAGCATCTAGGGTAGAAATCAAAGAAAAAGAAAAAACGCCAGAGAGCATAGTTAGAAACGTGATAGTTGGGGACCTACCAGATAAACACGCCTCTCACGAGCTTCGCCGGATCGCCAACAGCCTAACAGCGTCCAGCAGCACCAGGGAAAACCATTTGCTTTCCTCCTTTGGAGAAAGACGTTTTGAAAAGACGCTTTTGAAACCGGACTATGAGAATCGTAAAAGCGATGCTCTGAAGAACACTCTTCAAGGGAATTTGTTTTCCAGCGCATCTTTGGAGAGAGAGAAAAGCTCCCTGGGCATTTTGTGCAGCTCCAAATTACAAATACACTATTCTGCATCTGACGCCAGTATTGAGAAAAAGCAAACTGAATCGGATTCCTCCTCTTCCCTCTCCGATGGTGGGAACAGCGACGTAGATACCGTGGACCAAAGTTCAGAGAGAGCCTCCAGTGCTCTTGAAGTCAGCGATTCTTCAGATAAAGTGAAGAAGGAATTTCCTATGACATCAAGTGGAAACATTAAACTTTCCATGTACCTTTCTCAGAAGACCAACAGAAGGGCCAGGAAGAAGTCCTACAGAGACTGCAAAGCTCTGGGAGGTTCAGTAACTGGCAGACTTGGCACTGAATTTGCAGATAGGGATCTTGAAGTAGGCTTCTCTGATGCTGAAATGTCATTGACGGCTCTTGAATGCTCTTCAAATGTGAGAAATGACTCTACCAAACAAGCACACTACTCCCCAAAGTGTTTCCAAGGACAGCTCCTGGCCTGCTGCTGCAAATCAAGCAATCTTAAAACCGAAAAGCATGAAATTGCCCCGAATCAGGAGTATAAAATGCAAACATAAAGAAAAAGTCACTGGGTTGGAGCCCTCTCTTACAGATGAGGAGGGTGGCGTGAATCGCTGCTCTTCTGATACCAAAGGTTTCTCTGTCCTTCAGAGAGATTCTCTTAAGAGAAGTGGAAAAGTTGATGGTCAGAAACTGTTAAACAACGTGCACGAGAAACCCAGGGATTCTGCCGAAATCGAAACTGCTGTGGTGAAACACGTCTTGTCGGAGCTGAAGGAGCTGTCGTACCGGTCCATGAGTGACGATGCTGGTGACTCTGGTGCTCCGAAGGCCACAGTGCCCTTACTTTTCTCTCCCACCTCTGGTCACGGTCGTTTGCCTATTGAGCCAGATTACAAGTTCAGCACCTTGTTAATGATGTTGAAGGATATGCATGACAGTAAGACAAAAGAGCAGCAACTGATGACTGGTCAAAATATAGTCCCATTTCGAAATGCCAGCACAGCTGATGGTTCTGGAAGCAATTCTTCGAGTGGTCTGAAGTCCTTGTCTATTGTAGGTCCCCAATGTAAAATAGAAAAAAATGGAGATTGTGTCCAGGAAACAGTAAATCCAAACTCCGCTATAAGCAACTCCTCATTTTCACGCAATCCTCCAACCAAGTTGACGGGGATGGGTACTAGTAAAAGGGAGCCCGCGAGTACCGCTGGTTTTGGGACAAACGGCACAAATTGCGTGCCCAAACGGAACTGTTCAAAATCTAAGCAGTCATCAAAGCTTGGAGATAAAACAGTTTCAAACAGAAAGGACTTAAAACCAGGAGGGCCAAGTAAGTTGCTAAGTCGGTTATCCAGAGGTTCAGGAGAACGTGCATTCCGCGTTCACGGTTCGGTTACCGGTCCTCTAGGTAATGACGCAGAAGATACAGAGAGGAAAGAGTCTGTTGATGTAACAGAACATTCAACCGATGAAGACTCTGCCTGTTTATCTGATGACAATTTAGGTCGTGTTGGAAGGAGACCTGAAGCTGGTAGAAATATTGAGAGCTGCACTTCTGCTGAAAATGGGGAGAGTCCAGACTTGGATTCAGAGGCAAATAGTGAGAGCTCTCTTGGTGATGAGTCTAATGTAAATCACGTAGCACCCAAAAAGCGATGGCAGCGTTTTAACCAAAGCCATGCTAGATCTAATAAGCGCGCCAGTAGATCTAGGGAACAAAGAAACTTGGAGAGTGCCTTTGGCCTGAATTCTCGTGGCTTTTCACTGAAGGGAGATGAGTGCTTGGGACGTAGGCATTTCCCTCATTCAAAGGTGCTTGAGGCAGACCTGACAGATCAGGACTATGAGAATCATTTAGACGTAGTTGAGAAACGTTTGAATGTATGTGGTAAGCCAAACACCAGTGTGATGGACTCAGAAACAGAGCTTGGCAACTTTGCTCCCCAGTCTGAATTCACTGCACAAGGTAAGGGAGCTGGACTTGCGCCAGAGTGTGTATTTGTGTACATTTGATACCTTTTCATTTAAAGCATAAGTTGTGCAACTTGGGGCTGTTTGACAACACGGAGATGTACGTGTCTGACCTGAAGAAGGTGTGACATGTTTGCTTTGGGTTCTCCGTAAGCATGGAGAGCAAAGAAAGCAGAGTGATGGTGGGGTTTTGCATAGCTTTTTGGTCAGAGTTGAAATACATTACAGATCATTGGTTCCTCCACAGTGAAAGGTGAAAAAAATCCCAAACTTGGAAGGATGCTTATTTTAAACTTAGACCTTTGTTATGTGTTCCTTAGAGCCATGTGCTTGCTGTTAGCTGGATCGATCAGTGTTAGATAGTTGTGAGAAACTGAGCCTCAATGGCTGCTCTTACTTTTTTTTCTTTCTAGTGCTGTTTGACGTGGGTAGAGTCTGTTTGGTTTGTCCTGTAGGATTTCATCGAGACAACGAGTTGGGTTTTTTTGACGTTTTAGTGTGGAATTTTATTAGCTGCTAATAATGAATTGGGGAACCCCTCAGATTTCCTGGTTTACAGCTCTGATGTGGCTGCCTGAGGGTGAAGGAAAGAACAGGAGAGGAGGAAGCTGCCAGGGAGGCTGGGGTGGAGGTGGGTCTGGCAAATGGCAGGCAGAGGTAAGGCAGCATCATTGGAGGGGAGTGGACCTGGAAGGAGGAGGCTTGTGAAGACCACAAAGTCAGGCAGCCCTGAGTGTCCCACAGAGATGGGGACATTTGTTAAAGGAAAATAAAAAAAAATACGGTGCTATTGGGAGGGGATCGGTCCAGCAGAACCATGTTCAACATGTACTGTCTCAGGTTTCTGCAAAGAATCTGGGGAAGCAAACTTTAATGAAAGCAGAATGAATTTTTTACCTAGATTTCACCAAACTAAATTGCTCTGATCTATTTGCAGTTTTGTAAATTGATACAACTTGACAGAATTTTGAACCTGTGTGCATTTTGTCACTTACGTGCTTCCTCAGCGCACGTCTTGGTGCGAGTATTTTGATACAAGCGGTTGCTGGAGGTTGCCTCTACCTCTGTTTCAGTGTGGAAAAGGCAGCTCCTGACTTCAGTGGTCACAGGACCTGCCCAGGGCAAGTCACAGCAGGCACAGAAAAGGAGCCTGCAGGGTGTAACACACAGGGTGAAAGTTCTGGTTTGAAATCGTGACAGGCTTAATCATTCGCTGGCTCCTGTGGCTGTGTGTTTTTGAGCACTTCACTCGTCACAAGGCATTGGGAGGACGCAGACTGTTCTGGGCTGTCGACACAGGAGTGTCGCTGCCTGCCAGAGGGAGCAGGTTCCTGGTTTGCACCGAGATGCAGCCAGGTTCTCCTGGCTTTGTGATGGTTTTGCGATTGAAGCATCCCTGTAATGTTGCTATGTGAGATAAAGATGCAAGTCTACAGAGCTAGAGAAGAGCTGCTGAGAGGTAGTGATGTTAAGAGAAGCGGCAGAGGAAGGCAGCAGCCTCCTAGGGGACATGGTGTCAGTGGAGAGGAGCGCAGAGCTGTCCTGGTACTGCATGCAGGGATGCAGTGAAGGCCTGGCTTCCCAGGTGATGGATCAGCAGTGTAGGAGCAGCGACCGCAGTGTAATCGAATTCCCCTGCCCTAAACAGCATGTGAGGCTTGAAGCACACCTGAAGCTCAGCTCTGCAGACGTGCCATAGTGAGGTGCTGGAGCCTCTGTGTGTGTGAGGAGCTGCCTGGGCCGCTGTAACACCCAATGTGCTGGTGGTAGTGGTCAGACCTCTAGTGCCATGGAAAGCTCATTCGTGGAAACCAGTCCCTTTTGTATCATGCAAGGCCAATTATATAGAAAGTAGAGAGAACGGTGCTGGAAGTCAGACTGACTGCAGCTCACAGAGGCTGAAAGCAGCTGTTCGAGAAAAGCGTTTGAGAAAGTTGTTCTTTCCTTCTCTTTTGGCCAAGCTTGGTGTTTTCATGCTTGTTTAACCACAAAGCCACAATAAAGTGTAGCAATCTTGTCCAACATCCCTGTTCTACGTGTTGCACTGGAATGCTTTTTTATGAAATGTTTCCATTCTGAGGAAGAGAAAGCACCTCCTACACATGAAAAGAAGCAAAGAGAATATTTACTGTTTGTTCCTAAACCTGCAGGAGACCGCAAATATTTTCGTGACTAGGAGAAATCTTTTGACAACATTGTTTAATAATTTTGGAAACTAATAAAGGGCAGAACTCAGAGGTATCCCAGGTAGTGAGAAAAAGACAAACTTGCATCATCCTGCTTTTGCAGCTTGCTGAGTAGAGATGATGTAGGGCACCAGGGCTCTTTTTGGGAGCTTGTCACGTGTTGGGGTGTTGTGAGGTAGTGGGTTAGGTTTGTATCGAGGAAATACCTGTTACTGGGTTTCCCTTGCGATGGCGCAGCGCTGTGCAAACAAAGCCATCTGAGCCCTGAAGAGGCTGCAGTCGCTGGCGAGAAGCGTTCGCTCCCTGATCTCATTGTGCAATCCATTGTCGGGCAGCAAAGGCAATAAAAGGGTTTGCAGCAGCAGATGGGCAATACGAGGCTCTTGTAGTATACACAGAAATAAGCCAGGGAGGAGGGGAAGGGAAGGAGTTGGGCTTATGTGTTGCTTGTGAAGCTAGCGACTGAACCGTGCCACAGGAAAACAGAGTTTTCACGTTCTGCACTAAATCCAAAGGCGTTTGCGCTAACAGCAAAAGTAGCGCGATGGGTCCGAGTTGCCAATAGACTTTGGTTTTGGTGAGGTAGTGCAAGAAGGTTGGATGTAGTCTCTCTAGGGAGACATTCAGTGAAATTCCAGGATCTTCTCAGTCAGATATCTGATGTTTTTTGATTTCTAATCTGAACTGGTTGAAATCCCTTGGGTCCTTCAAAATCCCGCCTGCCATGTCAGGATTGTGGAAAATTGGAAGCTCGAAAGTTGTAAGGCTGTTTTAAAGAGAAAGGAGCATCGGGGCTCTTTCCACATAGAGGCTCTGGAAGAGAAGGCAGGAGCAGCTGTTATCTGCAGATCATGCGAAGAACTTTGCCTTGTGATCCTTTCAGAAACACACTGCTGAAGTGGCTTTCTTTTTTCTTAGTACATTCAGAGAGGAAACGCCTTAGAAAGCCAAGTAAACGGCTTCTGGAATATGCAGAAGAATATGATCACTTATTTGCACCCAAGAAAAAATCAAAGAAGAGCCAGGAGCAATTGCAAAAGGTGGGTGAAGGCTGATGTGCATTTCATGGTTATTGCTCTGGGGCTCTGCTCTGCGTGCCTCCGATGCGGTGCTGCTGGCTGAGTGCTCTTGCTGTGTGCAGTGCCGGGCAGAATGAATGTTTTTACCAAATGCATTTCATTATGCTAGGTGAATTCTGTGGCGAGGTCTGAATTTGAAGGAAGTCTTCCTGCACAATGCAGTCCTGACAGAGAGACCCAGAGGGGACCGAGTCCTTTGGTTTCAACTCCATCTTCAACCAAAGAGTCCCCTCCTGTCCTTGAAGCAGAGTGCTCCTTCTCTGAACTAGGATCCAATTCCAGTGACCCCACTAATAAACTTCTAGAAGGACCTTCAGGTTTTCCAGAGCTGGTGCTGTGTTCCTCAGATGCCTCTGAAGTTTCTGCTTCTCCAGATGCAGAAGAGAGATTCCTGAAATCAGGTGAGAGGTGGTGTGATTCTGCTCTCTTAAGAGAACATGGCACAAGTTCACCAGAAGTTGTTGCTTTGGTCAGAGTGAAAAGGTTGGTAGCTGTTGATCTGATCTACTTCGTTCAATGACCTACTGGTTCTGGGAAGGGAGAGGAGGCAGGTGCAGTGGATGATTACACTTAGGCTTTTACCTTTCTGTAGTGTAAGATGGTCCTGGCACAGAATACCCTGTTGTCCAAATTAAGAAAGTCACAACTCCTCTGAGTCCTTGCCAACGGTTCTTGCAAACAGCTTTTTTGAAGCTTGAAGGTCTGATACTGCTGTTAAAACCCTTTGGATGAACATTGCTGTGCTTGGTTGATGCACAGAGTCTAATCCCCATAGCTCGTGGAGTGACCTTTTGCTCTCCCAGCGAACTCGGGGAATGTAGCACAGAAATCCCTCTGGAAAGCTTTTTTTTTCTTAGAGGTTTTGAGGATCTGTTGAAATTGTCAGACTTGTACTAGCAGCAAGCCAGGGCCTTAGCTTTCAGTAAGGCACAGTAAAGAGTGAGTATGGTCTGATGTAGCTTTTCCCCTTTCCAACAGAGTCAGTATCAACGTCTACTGTGTGGTACGTTCATTCTCTGGTGTTGTCTAAAGACATGTCCTCACTTAAAGCCCTGGTGTTCTGGCTGTGCTAACTTGCAGGAAACGCTTTCTGTTCTAAAGGGTCTATGGTCAAAAAAATTAAACTCATCAGGCAGAGTGGTGTGGTCACTGGGAGCTCAGTTGGACTGATAGGTTTGAGGGCAGGGGCATTGCCTCTGGGGGCTTGAGTGTGTCGGGTGGAAATGGAAAGTTGAAGAGGTTTAAAGGAGGAAAACTGGCGATGTGAACCTGAGGTTGGAGACGCAGGAGAACAGTACAGAGTGCAGGAGTAGGAGCAAA
Source organism: Mesitornis unicolor (assembly GCF_000695765.1). Classification (NCBI taxonomy): domain Eukaryota; kingdom Metazoa; phylum Chordata; class Aves; order Mesitornithiformes; family Mesitornithidae; genus Mesitornis; species Mesitornis unicolor. Next base: position 37,275 of record NW_010185316.1, on the reverse strand, counting down.
TGTCCAGTATGCGGGGCTTGCATAGCTCTGCCCCC
>NW_010185316.1:33576-37209 GCF_000695765.1 Mesitornis unicolor | reverse complement strand
CCTGCTGAAGCACACAGAGCCCAGGCTGTGGGCAGAGGCTTGCCTTGACAGTGATGCCATGTGGTCCTCTGTAGGTGTCTGATGCATAAGCAGTGCACGCAGAGGTGTGAGTTACAGAGGACACAGCCAAGGCACAGCAAGCAGATGCACGGGGTGGGATGAGTAGCAGGCTGTTGCTATGGAGTATCTTGCACTCACAGCATCATCATTTCCTGGTTATTAAATTTACACTGTTGCCAGAATTAATGTGGATGAGCCCGGGTCTAGCAACTGTTACTTCCTGAGCACCAGCAAAAACCTTGAGTAGAAAATGGTGCAGGTTACAGCAAGTTTGTCTGGGGTGCCTTTTCCCAAGTAGCTTTAACCAGGAGTGTGTCTCTTGTTTACTGTAAGCCGCATGAATGCTGGTGCGAGTGGCGTGGGAGTTGCAGGCAGGGTTGTGTTTGTCAGCGGTAGGACTGGCTTATGCCAGATCAAAGTCATTGGGAAATTAGGATCTGAATTGCGCTGCCAGGGTGTGTTACCTGCTGGCATTGACTTCACAGTCTCTTCTGTGGGTGGATTTTTGTATTACTTATTGAGGTAGGCCTGAAGGTCGTGGCAGACTGAGGTCCATTTTGGTGGAAGTTGTGCAGAAACAGGTAATGGGCATCTCTGCCCATGGAGCTTATGATCCCAAAGACAGGGTGAAGAAGATTGTTTTGGCTGATAATTGCTTAATGGTCTGAGTCTGATTGAAGAGAAGAAAACCCCTGTTTATCTGATGTGAAGAGTTTCATTGCAGGAAATTTTGAAAGCAAGCGTCAAAGGAAGCCCACCAAAAAGCTCTTGGAATCCAATGATTTGGACACTGCCTTTATGCCAAAGAAGGAGGAGTGGACTCCCCCAAAGAAGGTACGCTCCTTCCAGCTCTTTTGAAAACCAGATAGAAACCGAGCCTAGACAGCAGACCGTGCTGAATGAGACACAGTGAAATGGGCTGTGGTTTTTGTTGGCTGTGGCCCAGGAGCAAAGGTCCGCCCTTCCCAAAGGTGCTGGTTGCTGTGCTGTGATGAAGAAATCTGCTCAGTACAGATGTGTTCCCCACCCTTCCCCACTTACAATGGGGATTGGGTAGTTTTGGCTGTAAAATCTCCTCACTTCATTGATTTTTATGGAAAAGGAGTCATCTGGATGCTGGCTGGGAAGGTGTGAGCAGAAATGTTCACAGAGCCTTTCTGTCACTGTTACATTGCAGTGTGGCTTGAGTTTGAACCTAAGGCTTTGTCCTTTTTGCCAGATTTTGTCTGAGCAGTGTTTGTTACCTTCCCAAGTGAGCTAGTGAGTGGTACGTAAGTGCAGAGCTTGTAGCAGGACAGAAGCTTGAGTTGTATCACGTGTGTATCACTACGTACAGTGCTTGGTGCAGATTTCTAAAGAAAATGCTGCTCTCCTCTGCTTAATACTCGATATTCAGTGACATGATGTGGAAGAAAACAGCTTGTAAAGAATTATTTCAGGTGGTGTACCTGCACAAGGCTTGTTGCCACTGTTTCTAAGGTTGATTAATAACAGTTTTCTTCCTTTCATTTTTCTCTCTCTCTCTCTGTGGCATAGTCTTAATACAGTTATCATGGTTGCAGTAATGCAGAGGTCAGTGTATTTCAGTCTTAAACTCCATAGAAGTGTAAAGCCAGAGGAGTCTCTATTCCCAGCAGCTTACAGGGTGTTAGCAGCCTTTTTGGGAGAGCTCAGGAAGCAGCGGATGATGCTGGTGAGCACCAGACACGGCAGACTCCGCATTCCTCTGTGCTCAGAGACTGACTTTTCCATATGGGACCTATCACACACACAGAACAAGTATTTTCTTGTAGAGTCTCTAATCACTGATGAATTCATGACCTGAACTGTAAGTTACATGTTGCAGTAATTTGTAAAGGCTGAGTGGCAGAGGAATGTGCATCTCTGATTTGCGTCTGGTGACTTGGCTCCATTGTGTATTTGTAGGGCACTGGCCCTTTGGAGAGCGACAGCTCTGAGCTGTACTCACTAGCCCACTTCTCGGACCTGGGAGAAGGTAAGTGAAGACCGGGCTGTGGGGGTAGCCTGTTGGTGACATTTGGATCAGTGCCTGTGGCTCTGTGTGTGTGTGTGTGTGTGTGTGTGTGTTTAAGGGCTGACCTGTCCTGGGCTCTCAGAGGGTCTTGCCTCAGCTGAGGCAGTGGCAGAAGAAATAGGTTCCGAGATAACAGTACCTCGGGTAAACTGTGTCTTTGATTTCCCGATGGAAAGTGGAGATGATGGGTTCATCTTTCTGTGAGAAGATGTTCACTTCTCAGCACAGGTCCTGTACCAGTAGGCTGTTTTTCGCCTGGTGACATGCTGTAACCAGGCTCGATGGTGGCTGCCTGTCCCATGGGCGGTTGTGCAGTTGCTCAATCATTGTACTCCCTCCCCATCTGCCTTTTTATCACTTTAGTATCAATAGAAGAAAGTTTTTGTTGCAGTGTGGTGGAAGGAGGTGTTTATCAGCATTTGATTAACAATGTAAGCTTTGTGTTAGGAGCATTTCTTTTCTGCTGGGGGGCTGTCTCCTGAAAGTCAGTGTTACTCAGCTCCCTAGCAGAAGAAGCTTAAATCAGTGTGAACCAGTGGTCCTCTGATGGTTGCAGGACAGAGGGCAGACAGCCTGGAGGCTGGTATTGCCCCAGCCCTTATGCCCTCGAAGACAGTAGAACCCAACGTGGAGTTCTTGGAAAGGGTGTTAAACTCGCTGGTGACACCTGTAGCAAGGGAATTATTTCTGCATTTTCTTTGAGTGCTCTTTCTGTTGTATCCCAGCTTCTGAAAAGGTCTTGGAGAAGCAGCGGAAGCGAAAGAGACAGCGCCATTCCTCTGCTGCAATGCATTCCAAGAAGGAGAAAAATGAGGAGGTGGTGGGGGACACTCCACACTCTGAGGTACTGTTGGGTCCCTCTGCATGCTGTCATCCCTGTAACCTGTCAGCTACTTTCTGGGGCACTTTGCAGAGCCAAAGCCAGGTCACCTTTGGCTGGCTGTCATGGCATTTGGAAGTTTGTTCCACCGATGTAGTTGCATGAGCTGGGGTTGAAGCTAAAGATACCACCTTGATTTAGTAGCTATTTTGTGATAACTACTTAATTTGGGCTGTTTTTAAGCTGTTACTCAGCTGATTCTCCAGGAGAGAGGCTGTTCTCATCTGATGGAACCAGGTTTTTGCCTGGCATCTTGCTTTGCACCTCAGAAGGTCTTAACTGCTGTAAAAGGTCTTCTCTGGTGGTAGTGGGAATCTTGCCCTTTTACACCCCAGTATGAAGAGGCATTAGACTGTGGACTTCGACCCCTTCTTCCACTTGCCCCTGCACTCCAGGGTGAGCTGAGAACTGTTGAAGGGGATGGGGGGGAACTGTCTGTGGCTGCTCACAAGAGCCTCTGATTACATTCTGCCACCCAGCAGAAATAACTGGGGCAAGTCCCTTCTACTGCATCCCAGAAGAGCTAGTGTTCAAATATTTCTGACCAGCGCATTTTGCCTTTTAGGAATGAGCCAGGTATCACCAAGTGTAGGGGAAGCAAGACTTTTCCTGGGAGAGGCAGGACACCTCTGGGCCTCTCACCATCGCCTCTCACTTC
>NW_010185316.1:12047-33545 GCF_000695765.1 Mesitornis unicolor | reverse complement strand
TCAGCAGCAGGCTGTTCTGTCAGGATAGTCAGTATGTATTTCAGGAGCCAATTATAGACATATATTGTTATATTTGTTGTTGTTATACAGCTTCCAGGAGAGCACAAACCTCACAACACTTGTATGAGCAGTGCCAGCCACCCTGCGGCTACTGCTTTTTGAGAAGAGCTTTTCTGATGGGGTGATAAAGTGGGGTAATACCCCGGGACCATGTAAGCCTTCCTGTACTGATGTTAGTGCTCTTTCTGAAGTGTGCTCATCTGGAACCATGTTTCAATGAAGCCTGTACAAATATCTTTGCCAATGCTGGGGGATAATTAACACTGCGCTGTTATTAGGCCACACACTAAGAGATTGCCTCAGCTCTGAGCCAGCAAATTGTCTGTCACTCTTTCATAAGGAAGAAAAGAGAGGGCAACTCAGAGCAGCAAAGTAGCTAGGCCATGGCTCTGAATCTTGTGCACCATTCCCTGCAAAGGAAGCCCAGGTAGCCTTGACTGCCTCCAGCCTTAAACATCTGTGTTGAATACCTGAAGTTAGGTATGGTAAACCCTGCCAAAAAGAAATGCCATTGCTTGGCACCTTTTCCAGCATCCGTTTCTCTGTGATTTTTGTCACTTGAGTCACTGTGGTGAAAGTGTCCCTCCCTTGGCTTAGGTGAGTGCGTGGACACTGGTGAGTATCGGGGTGCTGTGGAGGTGCACTTGTGCTTTTACATGAAATTTGGACCGTGCTGGTTGCCAAGTGGCTTTCTGCACACCAGGCAAGGAACCTCACTTTGTGTGGAACGGTGCTAGAAGAAATAGATGGTCTGATGGTGCAGCACAGTGAAGCCTTGGATCCAGCTGCTTTCAGAGGAAAAGAGAGCAGAGGAAAGCTTGTCTGCCTGGGCTGAACTAAGCAGCTTTCTCTGTCTTTGCCTGTCTGTGAAGCCAGAAGTGCAAGTTCAGAACATCAGGGCAGCAAGAAACAGAGAAGGGGATGGAAAATGCTGTTGAAATGGTTGTCAAGGTTGTGAGCCAAGGTCAGGCTGTGCCAAACAACAGGCCAGGCTTTTGAGGATGTGCCAGATGCAGCAGCAGAGATAGCTCTGGAAGAAGACCCGGGATGAGACCTGCCCTCTGCAGGAGGTATGTGGCTCTGCAGCACTGATGCTGGGTAGGGGAGAGGGGAGCTGTGTGACAGGTTCTTTCAAGTGACGGCCTTGAATGGTGATCTCCTTCTCCCATTTCACAAAGCACAAGTATCTGGCCTTGCCCATCCTGCCTAGCTCTGACATGCTCTTCCCTATGCAGTTGTGGGAGCATTGATTAAACTAACACTAAGATCGTGGTCTGCAAAACGTGCAGATTGGCCAGCTGTTTGCAGAACCAAACAGGGTGGATTTAGTCTGAAAGAGCAGGGCTGGAGCATGCTGTGGCACACTGGGCAGTGTGGGCACAGTTGTGAGGTAGCATTGCCACTAGCAAATACTTTCAGATCTGAAAAGGGAGTTGCTGGTTAATGTTACATGACTCCTGGATGCTTTTTATTAGTCTCCCTTTCCAATAACATGTAAAGCATGGCCATCAAGGTTCAAAACAAGGAGTCCTGGCAGCCATGGTAGAAAGTGGCCAGAAGGATGAAAAGACCTGAACCAGTGACCACGACAGGGACTGACCTCTCTTTGTGTCTGTAACACTGGGGCCCCAGCGTAAGCAGAAGCTATAGCTGGCATTGTTTACCAGTACTAGTAGCTGATTAACCCTGCTCTTGTTCTTCGTTACAGTGACCCCTGCAAGCCTGAGGTCACTGCTGAGCTGAGCAGAAGAGGGAGCACCTATATAGGAATAGGAGGACCTGAGCTGTACCCAGTCCTTGGAGCACTGGTCACTGGCACTGCTCCTGGAGCATTCCAGGAGCCAGAGCAAGTGTTAGAGCCAGAGGGCTGCTTTGCAGCAGACTATCGTAGAACTGAGCTTCAGAAGGTGCTATTGCATATACAGGCAAAAGTAGCTGTTGTGTTTGTAGATGGTCTTTTTACCAATGCTGTAAAGACCTTTCCCTTCCTTCTGCCAGGGCTGTGTGGTAGGATGGCAGCAGCTTACGTGCTACTTATCAGTGTTCCTGCAGGCTGCATCGCTGCCAGCCTTCCAGCGAGACTGTGATGGTAGTCTGTAAGGCTGTACACTATGTTCGACCGGCAGTAGTTTGTAGCTGGGACTTTACTGTTTTTGTGCTCAATAAAGGAAATTTAACACCATTCATCTTTGTATTGTGTGCTTTAATGTACTGTCAGGGCACCTGAACATCACTGCTCCACAGAACTCACGTGGTTTTCAAGTGTCCCCAAATGAAAGCATACTGCTGCATTCAGGGAAAGAAAAAAAAATAACAGGCAAAGGAAGCATCATTTTCTGACCAGAAAACCAGCTCCACTTTGACACTTTTATGTCCTTGTTTTGCCCAGACTATAATAATGTGTTCAGCTTACAAGCATCAGTAGCACCACAACTCAAACTAATACTCTCCTGTACAGAAATTGGTGCAAAGCTCCCTCTTGTGATCGTGAGCTGGGACACCTGGCACCAAGCACGTTAAAGGTGTGAGTGGTGGCGGCTGCTCCTGCCAGCAGTTTGAATTTCTCACTGGGTCTTTCAGGGTGCAGTGTGTGTCTTGGCATACACTGGGTGTGTTTTGGTGACCCAAGAGGGAACTGGCAGCTGTGCACTGAGATCACTGAGCTAATTGCAATGAGCTGGGATGTTAAAAATTGCAGAGTCCTTTAAATGTTCTTGCTCAAAACACTTAGCTAAAGGTGGCATTTTGGTGCAGCATTAATGGCCCTTAAGGTGTACCTGCTCTGGAGTGGCAGCTGTGGCTGGTGAGACCACTCAGTGTGGCCTGGGCTGTCTCCAAGAGGCCTGAAGTGGCAGGGTGGCATTTCCTCGTGCTTAGTTGCCTGTCCTGATAAAAGTGAAGGCAGCGCTTGCACGGGCAGCCTCAGCACAGCAGTATCTTGTGGAAGAAACAAATGTCTCTAGATACCTGCTCTCTCCTTCCCTCTAACAGTGTCTGGGTGGGTCCCATGGACACATTGGAAGGTGCACTTCCACTTTTTTTTGCCTTCTGTCAGGATCCCTGAGGTGACCTGTGAGGGTGCGGTTAAGGCTTTATCGTTTGAACCCTGTCTTCTTGGCAGTCTTCTTTTTCACCAGTAGTTGTTAGGGTCAGTGCTGTGGTACTCGTACAAGGCAGATGCTTATGAAAGACTTCACCCCAGGCGGGATGGTGGTGTAAATACTGTGCTGTGTTGTTCGTGTTGGCCACCTAATTCCTACTGACACAGGCCTTGAGTACCTGCGTGCCTGTATTTGCATGGGTGAGGACAAGCTGAGACGAGTCGGGGGAACTGGCGTGCTTGCTGGGTGACAACTGCTGTAAAGATTGAAGTTTTTTGTTTGTATTTGCAATGCAAGCAAACATCATGCAGGATCTTTCAGACTATTCCAGCCTACCTGATTTGTTTCTGTACAGGGCAATACATTTCTTCCTTAGCTGTAACTCCTTCAGAGAGTGGTTACACACAGGAAAATAATTGTGTTGTGTATTTTTTAATGATCTAGTAAACTAAGAGCTCTTTCCTTTCCTTTCTTGTGTGTCTTCTGATGGAACTGTATGGGGGATGTTCTCTCCAGGGTGGGTAACACACACAATCCAACTTCCAAATCTGTTGTATGCTCAATGGCTGAATTTGTTTCTGAGTCAGTACAGGAACTCCTGACAGCCCTGATTCTGGATTTCTTTTTAAAGAGGGAGACATCGGTACATGGGACTGCTGCAAGCCCCAAAATGGGTCATGAAGAGGGGTCAGAGAATGACCATGGAGTGCCTTCATCCAAAAAGATGCAGGGGGAGCGTGGAGGAGGAGCAGCTCTCAAGGAGAACGTGTGTCAGGTAGCATCCTTAAAGAAATCTCTTTGAAACTTTACCACTGTGAAGTGTTTTTGTGTAAGTTCTGGGTCACGCTAGTGCCCCAGATAAGCCCAGGTTGCCTCAAAGTGCTCATTGTAGAATTAACCAGCTTTTCCTCTGCCATTGTCTCCTGCCCTGCTAAAGTTCACAGATGTTAGGGAGATGTGACCACCACAGGATTCATTTTAGCCAATGCACGGCAGCAGGGACAGAATGACAGATGGCAATAAACACGCACAAGCCACCTAAATTTACTGACACAAGGAAAACTTAGCGTTTTTCCACAGAGGTCTCTGCTGGCAGTCATGGCCTGCACGTGGATTGTTGCTCTCTGGGATGGGTTTGGGAAGGAGTTTGCTCAGAGCTGATGTTGTGCTTCTTTTCCTGCAGATCTGCGAGAAGCCAGGGGAATTGTTGCTGTGTGAGTCGCAGTGCTGTGGTGCTTTCCACCTGCAGTGCCTTGGGCTCTCCGAGATGCCAAAGGGCAAATTCATCTGCAATGAGTGTTCCACAGGTGGGCAGTGCAGGAGGACAGGGTGCTTGCCACCTGCTTCCTGGCGTGATGTAGCTGCTATCTAACTCCCAGTCCTCTGATTATTGGTTTGATGATTGATAATGAATTTCTAGTTAACTGGTCTTACTGTTAGTTCAGGCATGTGGGGTGCAAAGAAAATATTCAGGATCTGGTGGGAAAGAGAAAGGGAAATTCTTACCTGGGACTATGGAGAGAGGGCTGCTGGGGAGGATGAGTCTTGAGCGGGCTGGAGATGGGGGAGTGTCGAAGTAGGGTTGTCTGGTTTGGTTTTTCTTATTATTTTTCTCTGGCCTGAAATCACAACTACAGCATTTTTTTGATCTGAAGTTTTATTGCATCTGCAGGCAAAACCAGCGTGTTGGGATGGGTACCACAGGTTGGGAAGTTGTGCTGTGCTAATACACAGCCTGGTGGAAGTGTCAGGTCTTCATTTAGCCCTTCAATCTGACTGGTGGTGTCTGCTGCTCTTTCTCCAGGGGTGCATACCTGCTTTGTGTGCAAGAGCTGCGGGGAAGACGTAAAACGGTGCTTGCTGCCCCTGTGTGGGAAGTACTACCATGAAGCGTGCATACAGAAGTATCCGCCCACGGTCATGCAGAACAAGGGCTTCCGCTGCTCCCTGCACATATGCATGACGTGTCATGCTGCTAACCCAGCAAACATCTCTGCGTCTAAAGGTACTGACATCTTCCAGGGTTCTCTAGGGGACGTAGTTAGAAGCTTTTCCTTTGTTTCACGTCCACCGTGTGGTTACCTGGTCCACTAGTTCTTGATGTTGATTTTCTGTCCTTGCCACAGCGCTTGCTGTAGCATTTGCTGAGGAGCAGCGTCTCTCGGAGAGCACAAGGAGTGGTGTCCTGTGTCAGGCTGCTGCTCATCAGCACTGCTGACGGCCAGACATGGCAACTGAAATGTTCTCCTCTGCCCAGCGCTTGGATACCTTCCAGTCCAGTGGTGCTATGTGCCTCCCTGGGTTTTTGAATAAGTCTCTGGAGCTGTACGGACACCCTTGTGTTTCTCCTGTGTACTTCTCACTGTGCCAGTGCAGCAGGTAGCCTGCTTAGAAACACTGCTTATCAAGGCAATGGCATAGAGAGCAGTGCAGTAAAAATTTACACAGTTTTAGTTCTCCTTTCTTTTATAATGCATACTCTTGTCTTGTAGTAGTGATGCCCTTAGGCTAAACTTCTCAGACAAACGTTTGTTTGAGCTGTTTGCAGCACTACCTTGACACATGATTAAACTTAAAACTTTTATGGCATTGCCTTGTATGTTTGCTTCTAAAGCTGCCTTTCTTTAAATCCTTGGTATCTTAAGACAAATGACAATAAGACCAGCTCTATTTTTATCCTCAGGGTCTGTGTTAAAGTTGTCTCCCCCCCTCCCCCCCCCACGTAATCAGTATTTGGTGTAGAAAACAACACTAAGGCGTGAAACCCACAGCTGACCGCTTCCCCACTGAATATTTGTGGTGTGTTCCTCTGGCTGCTGCTTCTTGGTGGTCACATTTACCCCTTTCCTCCCATCTCTTCTCTGTTTGCAGTCTCCTGTGAGGAACTGAGAACAGGCTCTCAAAAACCTCGGATAAATTAGGCCTGTAGGCAGTTTTGAATTCTCCATTCTGGAATTTCAGGGTAAAATCTGATAAAGTGGCGAGACAAATGCCGATGTTTTCAGAAGCTACAGGGATTGGTTTCATTATGTGCAGCAAAGCACTTGGAACACCCCCTCTGTAATTAGTGTCTGAGCTGATTTACTAATTATTTGTGTATGATAGGAAGCAGCCCCAGTCTGTGAACTCTTGAACTGTTTCTGCACAGCGTGCAGGATATTTTTCACTCCTAAATAATGCAATTGTGGATATGTTATATACAAATATGTGTGTGTGTTTGTGTGTATTTGATAACAATTTGATGTATATTTTGTTAAATAATTTCATAGAAATCTAGTGAGTATGTCATGAATACTCTATGAAAATTTCAGATCAGTTTCCATTTCCAAAGATCACTTATGGTTGCTTGTTTCAAGCTTAGGCATCAGTAGAGACTAGTTTTGGGAGGAAACAAAATATCAGCCTCCTTTAGAGGTTCACTGTGTTTCCAATGTGTTTTGGTGCTAGGTCGCTTGATGCGCTGTGTCCGATGTCCAGTTGCGTACCACTCCAATGACTTCTGCCTCGCTGCTGGGTCTGTGGTCCTTGCCTCCAACAGCATCATCTGCCCTAATCACTTCACTGCACGGAGGGGCTGCCGCAACCACGAGCACGTCAACGTCAGCTGGTGCTTTGTCTGCTCAGAAGGTGAGATGGTGTCTTCTCTGTCCCCTGTCACCAAGGAATCCTAGGATGGTTTGGGTTGGAAGGGACCTTAAAGCTCATCCAGTCCAACCCCCCTGCCATGAGCAGGGACACCTCCCACCAGAGCAGGTTGCCTGAAGTCCCTTCCAACCTGGCCTTGAACACTGCCAAGGAGGGGGCATGCACAACTTCCCTGGGCATACCCTCTTCCAGTTTAAAACCATTCCCCCTCATTCTGTCGCTACCTGCCCTTATAAAAAGTCCTTCCCCAGCTTTCCTGTAGGACCCCTTCAGGAGCTGGAAGGCCACAATAAGGTACCCCCTGGAGCCTTCTCTTCTCCAGGCTGAACAGACCCAACTCTCTCAGCTGGTCCTCGTAGGGGAGGTGCTCCAGCTCTGATCATCTTCGTGGCCCTCCTCTGGACCCGCTCCAACAGCTGCATGTCCCTTCTTATGTTGGGGGCCCAGAACTGGATGCAGTACTCCAGATGGCGTCTCAGAATGCCCTGACAGGAAGTCATTAGAGCAGGCAGAAGCTTTCCCTGTTCAGAGTGTGCTAGTGAGAATTGCAGAGAACAAGTTGCCTTCCTATCCATGCCTGTTTAAGCCCAACTTCAGGCTAGGATTTTTTCTGGATCGTTGGAAGGGTTCTTTTTGCAACATGAGTAGGGCACAACTGTTGAAAAAGGTTTGCAGAAGAGAATCATGTCCTTTCTCAGCTCTGTGGGGTTCAGTGCTTCTGCATAGATAAATTTCTCCTCCTCTTCTTTGCAGGGGGCAGCCTTTTATGCTGCGAGTCGTGCCCGGCTGCATTTCACCGTGAGTGTCTAAACATTGAGATGCCAGAGGGAAGCTGGTATTGTAATGATTGCAAGGCAGGCAAAAAGCCACACTACAAGGAAGTGGTCTGGGTGAAAGTTGGGCGCTACAGGTAGGTGAAGGTACTCACTCAGTGCTCATTATGCCAGAGGTGAGAAGCTGCTCCTCCTTGCAGGGTACTGTGCAGCAGCCTCTGGTAAAATGTATGTGTACAGCAGCTGGTAAAATGCGTGCTTTCCTTTTCCAGTAGCATCTTGTCTCCCCTCCAGCGCTCCTGGTAGCCCTCACACACTTCTGCCCCCATGACTCTGTGCAGTAGCATGCTTCTAAGGCAGTTGGAAGTGAGGAAGCCAGAGTTGTAATCTGTCCTTCCCTGTGTCGCAGGTGGTGGCCAGCTGAGATTTGCCATCCTAGGACAATTCCTGTCAACATCCAGAAAATGAAGCATGACATCGGTGAATTCCCTGTGCTGTTCTTCGGCTCCAAGGATTACCTGTGGACCCACCAGGCCCGTGTGTTCCCTTACATGGAAGGTGATGTCAGCAGCAAAGACAAGATGGGGAAGGGCGTGGATGGCATTTACAAGAAAGGTAACTTGTCTTCACCCAGGGAGGAGCACGTTCTTTTTCTCTGCGTTACCGTGTGGAGAAGTGGCATTCTTGTAGCGTAGAGAAGTGTCTTCTTAGACCACAAGTGAAATTAAATTTGTAGGATGAGCTGCTGCTTATCTGTCATCCAGTGCACTCGGAATGTTCATTGGTCTGACTCCCTGAGAGAGAGAGAAGGGTGTGCAGATCTCAAACGCTTCTCCAGCTCCGACATAGCTGCTCTAAATCAGAGTAAGCTGCTGCTTTATCAGTTTCCCTGTGTCTAATAGAGTCATTATCTGTGTATAAAAATGCACTTGAGAGTTGTGAGTGCAGCTGCCTGACACCTCTGGCCAAAAGCAGGCAAAGCTAGCTGATGGTTTGGATGCTCCATCATCCATGGGCTTGTCCCTTACTGTAACTCCTGTGACTGCCCTGCTGCATTGGCCTTTTCTTCACCCTTCTTCAGTGAAATTTTGCCTCTGAAGTACATGGCCAGGGAAGTTTGTAGAGCTGTGAGGACTGGGTGGACATAGGCAGTGCAGCTTCGTATGAGCAGAGGGAGTTCCTCGTAACACAGCGTGTTCTCTGACTTGCCCAGCTCTTCAGGAAGCTGCAGTAAGATTTGAAGAGTTGAAGGCACAGAAAGAACTGAGGCAGCTTCAGGAAGACAAAAAGAATGACAAGAAACCTCCTCCCTACAAACATATCAAGGTGAGAGCAAGTGAGGGGGGACAGGTACGGAAGAGAAGTCTTGAGCTGTTGGTGCAGATGATTTACAGGTATATAGAAACATTTCTACTGTTTGGGCATCTGGCTGCATTTGAGGGTTACTTTAGTCCTCTTGGCATCTTCAGTCATCCTCCACAGAAAGGACTCATGTATACGCAGAGCTATATGTAAGTTGGACACCAATAACAGAGGTACTCTGATTTATTGGAACAGATCTGGGCATCTCTGTGCTGTTCCATGTCAGTTGTGTGGTCTGAAGGAACTGTCTCTCTACCCTGAGAACTTAGAGGAGAGTGCTAGGAATATGCAACGTGCTCGAGTACTGTGTGCTACTGACGGCAAGGTTGGCATCCCAGGTGGTGCAAGGTAGGAAATGGTCAGGGTGCAGCAGAGCAGAGCGATGTGGAGGATGGTAACCCAGAGTGTCTCGTTTCATCTCTGCTATCGTTTTACATCTCTGTATCAGTTGGGGAGTGGACAGGAATACTAAAGCAGATGTACGTGCTGGAATATCGGGCCTTTTGCTGAGTTTTGGGGAACTGTTCATGTTTAGGGCTGTATTTCGAAATAGAATTTGAGCAGCAATGGCAGTCCTGCAGGATAGAGGTGACTTGAGAGGAGCTGGGGTCAAGTGGGTGCATGTTGTTGAGATGTGGGTCCAGACTGATAAGAAACTCAGTGCCTTTTTTTTCATTGTCTCTGTCTGCTCCTTCCCTTTTTTATGTGGCAAACTAGGAAAGCTTAACTGATTGCTGGCACTTCTTGTTTCTAGCTAGGATTTCTAGGTAGGCAGGTATATCCTGCATGAGTTACTGTACAGAGTAAAACACAACTGAATGCAGCGTTATGGGCCAGGCAGCTCCAGTGGAGGAAATGGTTACTCATTACAGGTATTTTTAAGCCTGTCTTTGGTCACAGCATGAAGGAACTTCAGAAGCAGTTTGGAGCCTTTGAAATACCCTTTTAATGCAAATGATAATGATCATGGTCATTAGCCATGACAGCTCTTCTTCTGTCTGGGTGCAAGCTGTTTGTCTTTGAAAGCAGAGCAGTTTGCAGGAACATATGGTGAACTGGAGAAGGCTTCAGGGTGAAATGTCAGAAGCTGGCTGTGTCTGCTCCCGTCCTGGCCTTCTGAGGAGATCAGCACCTTAGGGTCCCTCCCAGGGAGCATCAACACGAGAGGCTGCTGCAAAATACACTTGGGGATCATTCACCACATCAGGGTTGTGGCTAGTTGGAGCATCACCCTGTTTTGAAGATAGTTTTGTACTAGCAGTGCCTTGAAGAGTAAAGCAGGCCTGCTGGGCATGCATGCACACTGAGAGGGGCACTGTGCTCAGACGCCATGGTCGCTGTGTGTACCAGAGCCAGCAAGGGCACCTCTGTCTGCCCAGTGGTGGACAGTCCTAATCGTGTGTAAGTCTCGTCACTCTTAATGAGGTGACGAGCTAACAGCCTGAGTAAGAGATAGCAAGCAGCAGAGCACAAGAGTGACAAGGGAGGTGGGAGGTAGTACTAAGAGGAAGAGGAGACTCTTTTGAAGAGATTAATCAAGGGTTTCTGTAGGGTTTTTTAAACAAAGGAGGAGGATCAGCTAGGCCAGCCTTGGGCAAGCTGCCAGCGTGGAAAACTGCTCAGTGGGTGGGACTAGATAAATTGTGTTGGGGCTGGAATAGTTTTGCTAAATGATCCCCTCCTTTCATGTCCTGGGAGAGGAAAGGGAGCTGATGGTGTTGCTCCCTCGGGCAAAGAACGGCAAGGAGCTTTTCTTCGGTGTCTCTCTCCAAAGTCCTGACTCTCATTTGCCTGCCTTTCAGCGTTCGCTGCCTTTAACCAAAACCAAAGGACCTGCTCATGCCACAGACACGCCAGTCGCTTCTCCACCTGGTGCTGCGCGCTGCTTCCTTCTGGAGCGGTTTTTAGAGAGCTCCTTGGCTTAACTCCGAGCTCCTGTTTGGGCCGTCCAACCCCAGCCTTGCCTGGTTTTTCTTTCATTTACATCTGCAGGACAGTTGGGTAGGGAGCTAACTGCTTGTAGCCTCGTGCATAGGCAGGCCCTCTGTACTCTGTCACGGGCATGCCTGGCTGCTTCTCATAGTGGCAGCTGAGAGCACAAACCAGCTGGAAGGTAACAGATGCCACAACCAGGCCTGTAAGGAAAAGCTGAGGAAAAAGACCTGACACTGGAGAAGGTGCTGTTTCACGCAGAAAATGGTCTGGTGTCGGTCGCAGGTATGGTGTGCACCCAGCGAGAGCGCTGGGCCACCTGGGCTGGATGCAGGCACAGTGGTGATGGGAGGGGGACACTTGACAGCCTCTCCTCCCTGCAGGGTCACAGAATAGACACTGCACCAGGTGATACGGATGGGTGACCTGCATCCTCCTTAGCTCTTCCCTCTAACCATGTACCTCTTGAAATAGCGTTCCCCGAAGTACATATGTACCTGTACTTGTGTCCTTCTGCCCCTTGCTGTAGTTAACTCACACTGCAGCCTGTCAGCGCATAGGCAAGGGTTGAGTACAGGAGTGACTATCAGGAGAACCTGTTCTGAAGAGCTAACGTCCTTTGTGTGCATTCAAGGTGAACCGGCCGGTGGGTAAGGTGCAGATCTTCACTGCAGACCTCTCTGAGATACCGCGTTGCAACTGCAAACCAACAGACGAAAACCCATGTGGCCTGGACTCCGAATGCATCAATCGCATGTTGCTCTATGAGTGCCACCCCATGGTCTGCCCTGCCGGGGAGCGCTGCCAGAACCAGTGCTTCTCCAAGCGGCAGTATCCCGAGGTACAAATTTTCCGCACGCTGGCACGAGGCTGGGGCTTGCAAGCCAAAACAGACATCAGAAAGGTACGTATTCTGTTTCTGCCTGTAATTTTCTCTTGCCATGTGTCTCTTGCTCAATGTTGGTTTCAATAGATTTGAAAAATTGCTGTGCTTCCATAATTAGAAGGCTTCTTGCCGTAAAGTGCCATTTAGGAAAGAAATGGATGAATCTAACTTTTTCAGTCCTGACAAGAATGTTTGTCTCAGCTAACCAAGAAGAAGCTTTGCATGATGGTGTCCCACAGGATAAGAGAGATGATTGCTCCATCTGTCTGCTTGTATGGACTATGGGCTTTATAAGTACAGAACACTGGTCTGAAGATGGTGTTTAGGATTTCCGGATGAGGAACAGTGACCTCCCTGCCGTTCTTGAATAGCCAGGCTTTTCCAGCATGAGATTCCTCTGTCAGAAACAGAAACCAGGGCTTGGCTCTTTAAAAGGGTTAATTTCTTGGAGGTGGTTGTTATTATGGCTGAAACTGTTATCCCCAGCTAAACCACTTGTGTATATATGTTTTTTAAATCCAGAGGATAGTAGCTCTGTGGACAGACATCTGCACTGAATGAAGGAGGAGGGGAATGTTAAGCAAAGAGAGCGCTAAAGCTAAAAAGGGGTGAAGTGAAGCAGAGGACAATTAGCATAGTGGAAGAACGTCTGAAAAAGGAGTAGGGACAACATGCTATGGGGTGGGCTTAATAGCAGAAGGTAAAGTGTGAGTCTGTCCTGTGTAGGCTGTGCTGTGATACAGTTTAAAGGATCTCTCTGCTGTTCATGTGCCTGTTATGTTTCACTTTCAGCAGACAGTCTGGAAACAGCAAAACTCAGTTGTTTAATGGAGGCACCTGAGAGCCCCAGTGGAGCAGAGCTGGGGATCCCTTTGGTGGTTGAAGTGGGATCTCTGCAGTGCTGTGCTGCAGGGGAACTCCACGGGTTCACTGCAGGAGCAAGTGCCCAAGGTGCATCGTGCTGCTTGGTGTGGTTGGTCCCCAGAAGGATATTGTTTCCAGCTGGAACGCAGTTATGCAGTAGTTTAAGCTTTGCCCCAAGGAGATGTTCTTGTGGTTTACTTTTATGGTGTCCGTGAATATTAACTCTTTCCATAATACAAAGAGTTATCTGATGGGTGTTGTTGCTTTATTTAATTTATTTCAAGTTATTTGTTGAGTGTGTGGGACAGACATGATTCAGGGCTCTTAGTGAACATTAAAGGTCAAGCTGGCTGCAAATTACAGGGGAAGATTTTTATGATAGGGTTTCCAGAGAGGAAACAGGGACTAAGTTTTAGCACAGTGTGGATATCCCACCATCCTGGAGGGAGTTTGTCTCATCTTACCAGCTTGTTTTCTCTCTGGCAGGGCGAATTTGTTAATGAGTATGTTGGTGAGCTGATTGACGAAGAGGAGTGCCGAGCCCGAATCCGTTATGCTCAGGAGCATGACATCACCAATTTCTACATGTTGACACTGGATAAGGTATGTGCAAGGAATTTCTCATGCCAGGATCCTAGAGAGAAGTAAAATTATTGTGAAGAAGGCATGATAGGGGTCTTCTCCAGGAAATATAAAGGTACTGTGAGTTGCTGATGAGCTGGTCTGCATTTCCACTGAAGAGAAGACTGAAAGAATGGACTTAACGTGCAGTAGAGAAGCTTCAGGTTGGATATTGGGAGGGAAGTCTGAACCAACTTCTTTGGAGTTTATTCAGAAGAGGTGAGGCAGTTATCTTAGGGCGATTGCCTGAGGATTGTGGATCCTGCTTCAGCATAATAGGGTGAATTTGGTGACCTCAGGATCCCTTCCAGCAGCTGAACCCTGGAGAGTCCAGAACTGGGCTTGTGTGTGCCAGAGAAGGCATCAGCCCTCAGATGTACAAATATTAGGCACAGTGAGGGTTTCATTTCAGTTCAGTTCCCAAGTCTTGCTGTTCTAAGTAGAAGAGTGAAGTTTGTTACACCCACAGACTCCTCAGTGGCTCCTGGAGGCCAGGTTGTTAGTGTGAGCTCCTGGCTTTCAGAGATAAGCAGTTTTGTCAGCTGCTTTCTACACTTTGTCACTCAGCCGTGGATAAATTAGAAGGAAATCATGAAAGCGGCCATGGGAAGAAGCTGTTGAGTGTGGGACGGTAGAATAATTGTGACTGCTTTCTGGCTCTTCCCTCTTCTTGCTGGAAATTCACACTGATCATATCTTGTTCTCCTTTTCTGGCTGATAGGTGGGAGCAGGGGCAAAACCAAGTGTTAGTATCTCCTTCACTATTACAAAGCCAGATCTCAGTTGCTGCTGCCCTCTCCAACTCATTCTAACGAATGGCAATGTGCTGTACAGAAGTATACCTGACTCGTTACGTACTGTTCCTGTTTTCCTTCTCTACGTTGACTTAGAAGAAATAGGAACTGATACTGTGCTTTTAAGCAGAAGTCGGGGTCTGCAACCACAGGTGCTGCCTAGGAAGCGTGGTGGTGTAGTGCGCATCCAGTACTGACACCGCAGAGAGAGGCAACTTCCCAGAAAGCAGCAGTAGCTCTTTCCTGGCTGTTCAGGAGCCCGTGTGCCTTTGAAGAGGAGGATGACGTTGTGCAGGAGACTGTATTGCTGTATGGCCTGCCAGCCCTGACCAGAGACATCAGTGTGGAAACTGCTGGGATGTTTGTTGATTGTCCAGGCAACACAGCTACACCTGCCCTTATGCCTGGTTAAAACTCTTGTACGAGCTTGAGTGCTTTGCAAGCGTCATCAGGTGCCTCTGCTGTCAAGCTTTTCAGTACTGATTAAAGCTTTCTTGATGTACCAGTACCCGGGCTGCAATGGCTTGAGCAGGAAACTATCGTTTATTAAATATGGTTTTCTGTTTTGTTTTGTTTTTCCAATTCCAGGATCGAATCATTGATGCCGGGCCAAAGGGCAATTACGCTCGGTTCATGAACCATTGCTGCCAGCCAAACTGTGAGACTCAGAAATGGTGTGTGAATGGCGACACGCGGGTCGGGCTCTTCGCAATTGTAAATATCAAAGCTGGTAAGGAACCCCACTCTCAGTTCCTGCAGTTAAAAGCATGGGACTGTTTCTGTAAGGAAAGGGGAGGGTTTGTAGCTCCCTGGGAGGATACTTAATTTTTGTTTTCACAGAGGCATTCATGAGACTTAACACCAGCACTGACATAATGAAACGCATACATCCATGCTGTAAATGAAGGTTCATAGTTCTGATTTACAGGGCCATGAAATGGAGCTAAGCATGCCGTAGCGTGGGCTCGAGTGACCTTTTTAGCTGTAGTAGATGGGAGGAGCGTGGGTTTGCACTGAATTTTCAATCCACACAGATCTGTGGAGAGGTCAGTAGTTGGTATCCTTGTTTAGTAGTGGCATTATATTTCAAAGTGCTTTTACTTCAGCAGTAAAATGTTCTGCCCCATAGTTCATTACAAGTTTTGATCTGCTTTTCTGCCAGGGACTGAGCTGACTTTCAACTACAATCTGGAGTGTTTGGGAAACGGAAAGACCGTTTGTAAATGTGGTGCCCCAAATTGCAGCGGCTTCCTAGGAGTACGGCCAAAGGTATGATGCCTCCTTGAAGCTTTTGTTCTTCCAGATCACCTCTTCACATAGGTTTGAGATCTCAGAAAGGGCAATCTGATTTCAGTGTGGCGAACGCTGCTTGAAATGAGTTGAACATTCAGATTTTAATTCTGAGAGAGCAGAACTTAGACCTCAATTATTAGAGTTGCTGTAAATAATGACAGGAAATTGTATTTACACCAAAAAAGTAAATGAAAGATTTTTTTTTCAGAACTTTCTGCTTATTATCATGGCAATTTCCATTCCACTAGAGGAGCAGAGGACAGGCACTTCCATCAGATAACCAAGAAACCACAGCTGAGCCCATTTCCCAAAGTTAAGGCCTGAGTAAATTGTGAGCATGCATGGAAGGCCAGCAAAGTCGCATTCCTTCAGACTGGAGTTGCTTTAGAGCCAGAAGGATTCCACATCACCAACTTTGCTGCAATAAGAAAGTTTCCAGGTTTTCTTCCTTCTTTTAGTTAGGAGGCCGAAGTTTACACACTAGACAGAAATAAGAAATTTGCCTTATCTGTAGTATAAAAATCACTGGCTTTTAGATCTCACTGACTTTTGAGAGCTTCGTTTTGTAACTGTAATCTTGCAGTAACAGGAATTGATTTCAATTACCTCCTTGTGTGAGCTGGTTCTCCCTGGGAAAAGGAAATAACAGGAGCAGTTGGCCGAGTTCCCAGCTGTCACCAGCTAAATCTATGTCTCAGCTGTTAGCTTGTTTCAAGAGCTTCACCAAATCAGTCTGTAATCCCTCTGCTCTGGCATGTGAATGCTGGCTGCGAGATGCTTACCCACACTAAGGGTTAAATGCTCCAGCAGCACAGTTGTTAAGCCCTGTCAATATATAGGGAAGGTTTTGTGAATTCTCCAGAGAGCTTAGTTCTGCAGAAAAATTAACTTATGATTAAAAAAATTGATGTCCTCAGAAGTTGACAGATGAGGTGAATTACACATCTGGTGTATTTAGTTCTTTTTTTGGGTTGTGATTTAAAGTTCAATTGATTTTTGTGCTGCTCCTCTGTTATACATGACTTGACTGTCATTTTTGCCCTGAAATTGCAGGTTGCCTGATGGAAATCAGAGAAAGGTGCCCTTTTGTTGGCATTAATGTTCCATTGTGATGCCTGAGGCGACTCATTCCATCTTGATGAGATGGGCTAGGAAACAATACCCCAGAAAACAGTACCTTGGGTCTGTTTTGGGTTTTGCCTTTTTTTTTCCCAAATACTTCCCACAATAGATAAATTTTTAAGCTTCCTGAAGATAACAGCAAGACAAAACCTCACCGATTATACTCAAGTTCACTCTTAAAAGGGACCTTTCTAACTGGCAGTGTGGAAGAATGCTTGGGAGTCCGGTGTACTGCAGTGAGGAAGTGGGAATCGCTTAGTCCAGCTGTTAGACCTTGCTTAGACATTCAAATTAGCTGTGAAAGGGTTTTCTTGTTTTCTTTGTAATTAGGTGGCTGAGGTACTAGACGCTGAGAATAGGTGGAATCGTTTATGTGGAGTGATTTCACTGCTTGCATTTTCAGTGATAAGAAAGGCCTGAGTCCCCATTGTCAATGGGGATGATCCTGTTAAAACAAATATCCACATGTGGAGGGGAAGGAAACAATCGAGAGACTTCCACCACTGCCCAGTTCTGAAACTGTAGGTCTGGAGCTAAAGGTTTTTAGATGTATGGTGGTTTCTTTTTTTTCCTTGATAGGAGAGTGATGAAAATAGTGCCCAATATTTATGTGGAATAAAGGATGCAAAAATCGCCTCGTAGGCGTCATCTTAGCACGCAGAGGTGTTCTCTGCAGAGAACTCGTATTTGAACAGAAGATATGTGGAAAATGGCACGAAATTTAGCTCCTGTCTGGTTAGATGAACTAGACTGATAGTGCTTTGATAAGGTCACTGACTGGGGACAGGTACCATCATCTTTGTGGAGCTGGGTGTTTGGTACAATGGGAGGCTTAGCCCTGTACTAGGAGTTAGGAGTACTCTGAGGACCCAGCTTGAAGTGTGTGGGGAAACAGTGCTGAAGGAAGCCTTAGGCCAAAGAAGAGAGCACTTAGGCCATTCAGTTGCCAGTCTTTGTACCAGCTGTGGTTATTTCATTGCTGCCTGCACAACAGCTGTTGGAAGCGGGGTAATTTGACGGTACTGATGACTCAAAGATGTTGGTGAGGGAGAGGATGGGGCAGTTTCAAAGGAATAACCGATTATAACTGGGAAGGGGCTGGAGTTCAGAGTTGCAGTGTGCCAGAGAACACACCTGGAGGGTTATAGCAGAAACACGTGTGCCATGAGAAGGTCATCGATGAGCAGTCCTGGTGGAGAAGGAGCTGTTGTGCAGTTCGGCCACCACAGGACTGAGCTGCTGTGCCGACACCGCTGTGAAAGCAGGTGGTGCTTTGGGAAGGATTTCCTGTTCTTTTGGAGGCGTGTTGATGTCGTTGTACACAGCCTGTGAGGTGTCATCTGAAGTAGGGTGTATAATTCTGTAAATCAACCCCATAGAGGCAGAGAAAAGCCATTAGGAAGATTGAGGGTGCAGACTGAGTGTTTGGTGTGTGAGAAGGAGAGTGTGTCCTGTGGTTATGCCATGGAGAGAGGAAAACTGCAGAAAAAGAGCAGTAGTGACACAAGAACAAATGGGTCTATACCAATCACGAGTAAATTCAGACTGAAGATGAAGATGAGGGACATCAAGAAGTGAAGGAAGGCCTGGGAGAGAGCCCTCATGAGAGTCACAAGTGCAAGGTGACCAAATTGCTTTGGTTGAGGACCTGAGGAGGAGTCTGTGAGAGGTGATGAGCTCAGCAATGCCAGGCAGCCCCTGGCTCCTCATTCTGCTGTTGCTAACTGCTTATATCACATGTTTAACCAGAACTATTTGCTATAGTAAATCAACTGCCAACTATTAAGAAGTACTGTAGAAATGCTACATACGTTTCAGGTATAGCTGACAGTGGAATTTTTATCTGTGGGGTTTGCAGTTACCTCTGCTGTAGGAGAAAGGGAGCAGAGACTTGCATTAACTGATGTTGTCTCACCTGCAGAGTCAACCCACCCTCACCGAGGAGAAGTCCAAGAAGCTAAAGAGGAGGCCGCAGATGAAGCGCAGGTCGCAGGCAGAGGTGATGAAGGAGCGAGAGGACGAATGTTTCAGCTGTGGGGACGGAGGGCAGCTGGTTTCTTGTAAGAAGTCAGGCTGCCCCAAGGTGTACCATGCAGACTGCCTCAACCTGACCAAGAGACCTGCAGGTCAGTGCTCGCATGACTGGGCTCTGCTTGGGTCACAGCATCGGCTCAAGGTGTCCCAGGCGCTGCTCATCACTTTACACTCACTTAGCAGCATCTTAAAATTGAGAGATACCGTTCTCACTTGAGCAGACACAACAGACATAACACAACCCTGTCTTGCACCCCACTGTGACTGCAAAAAGCTGAATGGATTGCTGGAAAGAGAGCTGGTCCTTGTCTAAGAAACGGTGTTTGTGACCTGACCCCATCCTTGGGGCCTGGCAGAGGACTGTCCCAGCAATACATGAGGCATTGATTCCTCAGATTGGCCGTTTTTCCAAAGTTGAAAATGAGTGAATGAGGAGGAGGAGAACAACAGAAAATGAGAGTTAGAGACGTGTGTTAGTGGTGTTAGATGTCTGAATAGCCGTGAGTTCATAGTTAAGGAAGAGAGCGGTATCAAAGCATATCCTAGTTTGTGATAAAATGGGGGCAAAAGTGTGAAATAAAAAGAAATACATTTCCAAAAATACTTCTTTGTGTGCAGAGAAAGAAGTAAGCTCCTTGTATGAGTGATAAAACAGTTTCTAGTTCATTAATAACTCGGGGAGTGTAAAGTAACATCTGTTAGAGGAAAAGATTTCAGTTGCCTTTAAAAGCCTTAAGGTATCTGGCTGAGCAGGATGTTTCCTCTGTTGTTTCAGTATGTCTATGGGTTACTAAAGGAGTTCCTGGGACCTTTAATGAGTGTTCAGGTTTGACCACTCCTCAGAAGGCAGAAGTCTGAGCTGCGTGTCGGTAGGCCAGTTACCCTGGTGTCTGGCAGGCCAGGAGGATGGAAAAGCTGATGTGGGATCAAGTGCATAAAGAATTAAATGTTAAGAATATAAATAATACTAGATGGCAAGTTTTTAGGCAGAATAACTCATCAAACCTAATTTAGGGGGTTTTGCTAAGATAATAAATTTGGTTAATAAAAGCAACTGCATTGAAGTAATTTGCTTAGGGGGCTGTAAATCTTTTGATTTAATGGTGTAAGCGTTGCCGTAACTAGAAGTTGTCTATGCAGATGTGTACAGTATTTTGTGAACACATCAGAGGCAAGCTAAGGAACGGGGAGCCAAGCGGTCTCTGAAAGTAACAGCCAGGAGAGTCACTGAGACACAGCGTTTCTGTCAGCACTCCATGGGGAGCCAGAACTGGGCATCCAGCACCTCTGTTTGTCATTCGGCAGAAGGTGTAGAAGGGCTGGTAGCATATTTTGTAGATGACAGAAACTGCGTTTGCGCGTGTTAGGTTTTGGAGAGAATAGGGCATTGATACAGGGGAGCTTGCGTTGCTCATTGAATGAACGCTGTAACACAGCAGTGTGAAAGCCGACGGGAGCGAGGTCATTCCTATGGAAACATCATCATTCAGGATCCTGAATATCCTGAATATCACCTTTCTCTCCATTTCTGTGGGCTAAGACAGGGTGCTGTAACATCCTGGCGTGTTTTCCCATGCTTTAAAGTCTCCAGTAAAGGAGAATCCAGCATTTAGCCTGTTCCCTGCTTTCCAGTTGAGAAGTTTCTCCTAACAGCCTGACTTGAAAAAAACAAAAGATTGCCATCTCTCCAGATACCCCTTTTTATTTCTTTATTTTTGTACAAACTGCTGTTGTCTACTTAATCCTTTTCCTGCTAAAATAAAAACAACCTCTCCTTGCAGCTCTTATTTTCTAAAATTATTATTCTTGGTCTGCTCTGGATTGTGTCCCACCTGCCTACACATTTCTTTAAACTGTGGTAACAAGAGTATTTTAACAGTATTGCAGCTGAGGCCTTCCTAACAGTGACAGAACAGGATCACTGTATTTTGTGTTTTATATGAAGTATCTCAGGAAATTAGATTTGACCTGTTTCTGAAAAATAACTTTGTTATGTTTGTGATTTTTTCTATCATCTTTGTGTCTTCTTGTCTTGATCCTTTTCATGTATTTATTTTATTTCTTCCTCCTGCAGTCCTGCTTGCACTGCTCTTTATTCAGTTGCACCTTGTTAGTGCAGGAGCATCTGTCCAGTTTAAATTCTGAGCCTGTCTAACCAGATTTTTGCAGTTCCTCACAGCCTTGTAGTTACCTGCCTGTGTGAGAATATTTGCTATTCCACTTCCAGAAATTTAAATTAAAATTCAGACTAAAATAGACTTCGGAAGGATGTGATTGGAATGCCCCCTCGGTTTGCCAGAACACCGTTAGTAGCAGCTTTCCGAGAACGGCTACAACGGGCTGAAAAACATTTGAACATTTTTACACGTAGGTGGTTGTTTTTGTCGCCCGCTCCTTAGAGTACCATACAGGATATGAAAGGTTCAGCACTTTTTGCTTTGGATGTTTCTTCTGCCATGGGCATTGCTGTGGAGTAATTAGAATTTCCTGCTTGTTTGCGTGTTTCTAATTGTGCGATCTTACTTCCAAGAGCTCCTCTGCTCCCGGCTGTCTCTGGAGAGGCTGTGTATTCATTAGGCCTTTTATCCTGTCAAAGACCATTAGAGTGGGTTGAAAGGATTTACCCTTCCTGCAAGGTACTGGCAGGTTTTGAGTTACTTGATTTTCCATCCGTACAAGTGACCTCTTATAAAAATAGTCCCAGCGTCTTTCCGGTGGCCAAAGTGAGTGTTGAGTGTGGCTCTCTGGGTTGTTGATAGTGTGGAGGGAGCGGCAGCAACCCGTGCTTCAGCACTGCAAGCCCAAAAAGAGGGAAAATCATGTGTAGTTTTAAGCATCCCTGAAAAGGATGGTGAAAAATTGGAGGAGATGCAGAAAAGTGATGTACGTATTTTGAGACTGAAACAGAAGCACTGGACTGGCTTCAAAGGAGGGGAAGATGTGCTACATGTTGTCTTCAACCCCAGGGGAAAAGCAGCGTGAGAGAGGGGAGTGGAAAGGTGATGCTGCAC
>NW_010185316.1:3000-12016 GCF_000695765.1 Mesitornis unicolor | reverse complement strand
AGGAATGCCCGCAGCTGCACTCGTGCTTTCTTCCAGCCATCCTGAGAAAGAGCTGGGAGCCAAAGCCAGATGCGTGGGCTTGGTTCAGGGAGGTTAGAAGTGTTCAGCCCAGATGGTGTTCACCGCTGCCCTCCGTCATCGCTTGTGCTCTGAGAACAGGCTGCACAGGGGCTGCTCTGCAGGGAGCTGCTCTATGCAGCAAGGCAGGGAGCTGGGGGGCCACAGGGGTACAGGGTGTGGAGGGAGCATGGAGGCAGGAGGTGCATTGGAAAAGCAGTCATGCTGGTTCGATGGGGAGAGGTCAGGAAGTCAGCATCGTGTATCTACTTGTGTCCATGAACTGGTGAGAAGCATTTGGTAGAAACGAGGGAGCAGGGGACTGAACCTGTCAGGTCAACTACAAGTGAGAAAAGCAGCAGTCTCTGAAGTGTAATGTTGGTTCCCCCCAGGTGGTGTTGATAGTGGTGGTGAATAGATTCATTGTGGACATGGAGCTCCTCAGGGAGTAGCTTTGCTTTGTGTTAAGCAGTGTTTTTATCATGGCCATGCACAGAAGATTAAGGAAGATGCCTTTGGGTACAGAGACAATAGAAACTTACTGCCTTGTGATCACTGCACTCTCACTTCTTCTTTCTGATAAACAGGAAGGGAGGTTGTTGGCCCAGAATTAACAAAGACCTGGATGATTCTGACACATCTACTTAAAAAGTCCCTTGGGTGCATTGTACACAGATACCACTGCTGTTGTCTGTGGAAATCTGAGCCACAGAGATGTGCAAGCTGGGGGTGTCTCCTCTTCTCAAGGCACCCTTATTGGTTAGTGTCATGCTGGAGCCAGATGGGCTTTTGGTCTGACCTGATGTGGCTTGTGTTTGTCGTGATTATCATTGCCTGTGTTGCTTCTGAGCGTGCAGGCTCCCATCGAGTCTGGGAGCTGTGGCAGAAACTGAGGAGAACATGTAGAATTGCATGGGAGTATTGCAGGGGTGTTCCTTTGTCTCTTCCCCATGTACTGCTCCTAAGATATGTCTTTTCTTCTGTGTCTGTGCTGCAGGAAAATGGGAATGCCCGTGGCATCAATGTGATATGTGTGGTAAGGAAGCAGCTTCCTTCTGCGAGATGTGCCCCAGGTCCTTCTGCAAGCAGCACCGGGAAGGCATGCTCTTCATCTCCAAGCTGGATGGACGTTTATCCTGCACAGAGCATGATCCCTGTGGGCCTCACCCTCTAGAGCCAGGAGAAATTCGTGAGTATGTGCCTCCCATAGAAGACCTGGCTAATGGCGAGGACACGCAGCCACCAGAGCAGCCGCCTGCAGACACAGACCTGAGCGTTCAGCCTCTGGACAGCCTACCTCAGTCTGTGGCTCTCAGACTGCAGTCGCCAGAAAAGCCCCCGGCTACCCTGGCGCTGAGGCTGCCACCATCAGACAAGTCCCCCACCACCCTAGCCCTGAGGTTGCAGCCGTCAAACAAGCCCCCTACCACCCTGGCCCTCAAGCTGCCTCCACCAGACAAACCACCCGCCACCCTGGCACTGAGACTGCCACCGTCAAATAAACCCCCCACCACCTTGTCACTGAGGCTGAAGCCATCCAACAAACCCCCCACCACCCTCTCCCTCCGGCTGAAGCCTTCCGACAACAAACCTCCCACCACCCTATCGCTCCGCCTGCAGCCATCGGACAAGCCCCAGGCTGCCCTGTCCCTAAGGCTGCAGTCGGAGAAGCAACCCGTCATCTTAGCGCTGAAGCCTCAGGAGCCTGACAAACCTCCCACTAACGCAGTGCTGTGGCCACTGGATGAGTCCTCCAGTGATGCCTCACAGCCTCAGCTGCCAAGCAAATCTCCTCCGGGAACCCCGCAGTCGTCGGACGAGTCGCTTGATACTGCTGGTCCCCTGCAGCTCCAGCTGTCGGATGAGCCTTCTGCCGCCCCTGAGGTGCTTGAGTTATCAGACGAGTCTCTCATTGACACCAGGACCCAGCAGCCTGAGCTGCTGGATGAGTTCCCAACGAAATGCCTGCATCCTCAACTGTCGGACAGACTTCTTGCCACGGAGGATGAGCCTCCTGAGGCCGATCAGCCTCAGCTGTTGGACAGAGCTTCTACCCAAAGTCCACAGCTTCAGTCTGTGGAAAAGGCTTCCAGCTCCGTGGTGCCACAGGTCCCAGCATTGGAGATTACTCCCATTCCTGGGGTGCTGTGGCCTCTGCACACTGAGAATGTCCCTGGCTCCCCAGTCTCACAGATCCTGCCCACGGAGAAGGCTCCTGGACGGGCTGTGCCACGGCCCCCACCTCCAGAGAAGGCTTCTTTCTCTGGAGCAGCACGGGTCCCAGGCATGGAGAATGCTCCCAGCTGTGGGGCACCCTGTCCCCTGCTTCCGGAGAAGGCTCCTGCCTCAGGGATGCCACGGGTCCTGCCCACAGAGAAGGCTCCCAGCTCAGGGGTGGCACGGCCCCTGCCTCCAGAGAAGGCTGCTGGCTCCCAGTCACCACACGTCCCACCCATGGAGAAGGCTCTCGGCTCGGGGGCCCTACGGATCCCACTCACACAGAAAGCTCTCACCCCTGGGGTACTGCGGCCCCTGCCTCCGGTGAAGGCTGCTGACTCCGCGGCCCTTTGGGCCCTGCCTCCGGAGAAGGCCCTTGGCTCTGGGATGGCTCGGCCTCAGTTCTTGGAGAGGCCTCTTACTCTTACGGCCCCGTGGCCTCCGGTGTCGGACTGCTGTGGCTCCTCGGCCTCAAGGCTTGGACAAGCCTCCGGCTGCATCAGCTCCAAGGCTGTTGCTGTCGGAGAAGGCGCTGCGGCCTGTCGACCAGAACGCGCAGCTGAAGGAGAGAGGAGCCCCGGCCGTGGAGCTGAGTCCCCAGCAGAAAGAGAGGACCATGTTAGCTGGTGAGCAAATCTCTTGGTCTGCTGGGAAGGTGGTGACGCATGTCGGACAGGTACCTTGGCCTGTGGAGAAACTACAGACGCATGAGCAAACCCACTGGCCCAGTGCAAAAGCCCTGACACCCGCAGAGCAGCCTCCCCGGACCGCAGAGAAGCTACCAGAGCCAACCCTTCAACCCATCTGGGAAGTGGCCTCAGCCCCTGCAGAGCAAACCCCTTGGACATCAGAGAGATTGCGTGCGTTTGAGCAGACCCCTCGGCCGGCCAGGGAAGCACCGCTGCCCCCAGAGCAGACGCAGTGGCTTGTCATGAACGTTCAGACAATTGACCAGATTACTTGGCTGAATGGAAAAGCACAGACTCCTCGGGGGCAGGACCCTTTGCCTGAACAAAACGCAGCGCTAGCCCGTAACCAGGATTCTGTCTGTCATGAGTTGGCTGACTCAGAGCCAAAGTGAGGTTGGTGAATATGGGAGGCAGGTTTCAGTCTTTTAATGTTTAGGGAGGGGGAATCTTTGTTTTGTTTTTTTTATTCACTTCCCTGAGCCCAGCCCCTAACCCATGCACATCCCATCCGTATTCTCTCATGACACGAGCAAGGACATTCACTTCTCAGTGTGGCCCAGCCGAAGGGAGAGAGCATCCATGACCTTTTCCTCTTCCTTTCACAAATGGTAAAGCTGAAATAAAGAGTCCACTCTGGGTAAAAACCTCCAATTCCATTGAAATGGTCACATTACTGGTCCAGCGTGTTCGAGCTTCAGGTCTGATTCGTAGGCGGGTTCCCAGGTACAGCTATAGGGGCCTTGCTCTTGTTACTGTGTGTAGAGGAAGCAGATCAGTCAGGCTGCCCTGGGACTGGAGGTGTTTCGAGGATCGGGCAGTGAGCAGTCAGGTGTACACCCTTGCTGGACTCTGTAGGAGCAGGGAAGGGGTTTATCTGTTGTCTGCCCGGGTCTCTGTCCCTGCAGGGTGTTGCTTTGCGAGGTTTGTCCGTGCATCGCTGGGACGTGCTGCGTGCGTGGTTCACTGAAGGACAGGCGGCGGCTGCAGCTGAGCTGGGACAGGAGCCTGCTGCACTCGCTCAGTGCAGGTTTCTCCAGCAATAGGCAATATCCATTCAGGCTCCTTTGTACAAAGCTGCGACTGGCCAGGCCCGAGAAACAGGGCATCTGAAGGAGGTCAGGGAAAAGAGAGATCTTGGAAGAAGCCATCAGGCTTTTTTTTTCATTCTTGTGTCTTAGTCCTTTAGCACAGGATCCGCAGAAAGTTTCCTGCACTTGAAAACATTGTGACCTGTGAAGCAGCAATAGCGGGGTAGGGCAGAGTGGATTTCCCCACGGTGCTGAGCACTGCCCTGGCAGGGTGGTGGTGCTCCCTTTCAAATTTCTCCAGTCTCTTCTTGACTTCTGTGTCACCGTGAGCTAGCCGACCTAGCAGTCTTTTCTCCCCTTGCCTCAGACTTGTTCAGGACACATTCACATCATACCTGGTCTTCCTGGCAGCGGGACGCACTGCCGAGCTGCAGGTGAAGCCTGTGCCGTTGGCTACGCAGCACGGAGGCAAGGGTGCCGTAGCTGTATCAGGACCCATCTCGACACCTTCCCCTTCGGTAGCTTCTGGCTTAACTCTTCTACAACCAAAGGAGACTTGAATTAACTGGACTGTGTTGGTGTGCATGTGTGCGCGCGTGTGTTTGTCCTTCCAACTGAATAGTAGTTCTCACACTGGAACACGGCTCCAGCAGCTGGCTGGCTTGCTTTCCCCCTCTTCTCCCTCTCCAGTTAAGGAGGTGTTGAGTACCTGGCAGTCATCAGGCTGGTGTCCAGACCAGGCCTGCTGAAAGCCATTTACACAGACATTGAGACAGGAGTTCACTTGGCCATGGTACTCGTGGGGCAAGCACTGGAGTCCCAGGGACCCACAGAGCAGCGTCCTGCGACCACAGGCCCCATGGGCGGTTCTGCTCGGGCTGGATGGGGTCAGTGTCCTGCCAAGGAAGCGCTGCTGACTAGCACACTCCCACTCTCACAACACATTACCTCTGGTTTGTCTGAGCTCCGTGATCTGGGTGCTGCAGCCTCGCATCCCTGTGCCCACCACGAGACCCTCGTACAGCTCCAATGTCTCCTCCTTCCAGGCAGATCCACAGGTCCCTCCCTGGAAATGGAGTGTTCAGCTCCCCACAGACCCTCTCCCTTCGACATGGGAGCAGGTCCTTGGTCCTTGTTCCCACCTGGCTCGCAAGTGCCTGCTGCTTCCAGAGCAGACAGGAGAGCTTTGCAGTTTTCTATGAAGGGAGGCAGACACTTGTACTGAGACAAATCCCGATCCCTTCTCCTTTCCTGATGTTGGCACCCCAAGACAACGTCCTGCTGTAAAGGCCAAGGTGTGCTGGGCACGAGGGGACGTTACCAGTGCAGTGGTGCACCTCTTCTCTAGTCCAAATCATTTCAGATCCTTTGTAGAACAGCTCGCGACTTCAAAAAGCTTTGTGGCTTATGGAAACTTACTGTTTAATGTGTTTTTTTCCGGGAAGACTGGCAGGTCAGTTCCTGCTTGCTGCTGAAACTGGGGAAATGCAAGCAGCTTGTGTTTCTGTGTGACTCCTGCACAAAGGGAATCAGGACAACTCCTCAGAGCCGTTGAGAGAGAAGATTATCTAAGGGCATTTATTAACTTTTTTAAACAATTTTAAAAAAATGGTAATGAGGTTCAGTATATTAAGTATTTATCATGTGTGAGAAGGAAAATAAATCTTAAAATTACATTTATAGGCCTTCCCATGAGCTGGACTTAGTCATGTAGATTGTGTAAGTAGGGTTTCCTCCGCGCCAGCCGCCCAGCCAGCTACAGCCGTAACCAGAAAGGTGTCTGCACTGCGCTGTCCACCTCTGCTTCGCATTGTCACGTGTGAACTAGTTACTTGTTTCATGAAAAATAAACTGTGAATATATTTGGTGCAGGCTTTTTTAAATCTGTAAAATGGAGAAGTTCTCGATGAATTCTCGTCAGTGCAGGTTTGAAAAAAATCACTTCTGTAAGTCGTGTGCTCTCATAGTAGGGTGAGGTTCATGGCAGCAGCCACCTTTCACGCAGCAGGCTCTTGGCCAAAAGCTTGTTTTGAGCAGTGATCGTGGATTGAACCGTTGCATGGCATTTCCAACCCACAGCCTTATTCCTTGCATCTGACTGTACCCCGCCTCTCTTCTTGTCTCCCTTCTTGCCTTTTCCGCTAGGATCCAGGTTTCTGCCTTGCTGCCTTCCAGCTACTGTCGGGAAGTTGGCTTCAACATAGCTGGGAGACTGTTCAGTAAAATTTGTGTTTGCAAACGTCTCTGAAGGAGGAAGCCAGCACGCTGCTCGTCCCTCCTCGCCATCGTTGGGCCCCTGGGTGATGCTCTGTCAGATCAGGAGGGCTTTTCGGAGGTATGCAGGGCTTGCAGAGGCAGCGGTGCTGTTAGGAATGGGTGTCTGTGCTGGGTCAGCTCAGCAAGATGGGCACGGTCTCACCAGGTGCGGAGATAGGTCCCAGCAGCCCTGCACTGCCCAAGCTGCCTCCCTTGGCAGGACCATGAGTATGGGCTGAGAAGCAGCTCCGGGCAACACAACCCTTGCAAAGGAAGTGGCTTCTGCAGCACTCGGGGTGACTGTCGCTGTTGGTGTCAGCTGGTAGCACTGCCTTGGAGGAGAGGGAGATGTCTGTACTAAAGTAGTTTGGTTCATTTTCTGCAGTTCACTGCTGCCTTCAGAGTTCAGCCAGTTCTAATCACTGGGATTTTTAAGGTAGAGGAAAGCGGCAGATAACACATCCCTGGCAGATGCTCCTTTAGGAGAGAGACTGCTGCAGCTCTGCTCTGGGCACAGCCAGCTTTGCTGAGCTCCGTGGCCAAGGCCTCAGCACCTTCTTGCTGTGTTGGAGGGATCCCATCACCTGGCCACTGAGTCCTGGGTCAGACACGACTGCATCTGAGATGGGCGAGAGGTGACATGTGTAGATTCACCACTGCAGAGCTGCAGAAGCAGAATCGAGGGTGTCATTACTTCTGCTCAGAGCTGTGTTCCTTTCCCTGCTGTCACAGGGAGGCTCACAGGATCTTTCCAGGTTCGTGAGCCCACTCCTACTTGTAGCAGTGTCTCCCCCTTCCCAGTTCTGATGGGAATGAAGGATTTTCTCCCCTACAAATGCTCATCACGAGCCTTGCTGTTACGACGGATGGACTGCCCCTGCTCAGAGCAGTGGGCTGCAGTCACCGGCTGTGGCCTCCGTCCCATGGCAAGACCCCCTGCAGTGGTGGGCTTCATAGTGGGCAGGAGAGCCCCAGTTGTATGGTGATGGAGGAGCTCTGGTGAGGGGTGATGGTGTGGGCAGGGGATGAGGATCGCAGAGGAGCAGCCACCGCAGGGCCTGTGGATGCGTGGGCATGGGAGTGGACGGACAGTCCCCTCCTGCACGTCTTCACATGCTCACTGGGTCACGGTAGCTTGCTTTATTGCTGTTCTCCAGTTAAAACTTCTCCTATTGAACAAAAAAACCCCAAGAACCAGAATAATTGCAATGCACAGAGTATCCAGGTGGTACCATGGGAGCATGCGTTATAATTCAGGGTTAACCCCCCCCACGGGCACAGGCTTTGCTTTGACGGAGTGGTAGGTTTTAAAATGCAGGAGATGAGAGAAATGGTTGACTCTAAAGGACAGGCGATGCAGATTTGGGGTGCTAGAAGAGCTTCAGCTTAGCGTGAGCAAAAAGGAAGAAAAAGCAACCCTAACCTGGTGCATCTCGGCAGCGGTTTACCCTGAGTGTGCCATGGACGTGCGCTGCTCCCACCTGGGCACTGCGGCCAGCGTTGCGACAGGGCAGGGGGAGTTTGGGAAACCTCAGACCCTCAACACCTTCTGTTGATTTTTAATTTCAGCCTTAACTTCTGGTTTTTGCTTGACGTTTGGAATAACCGTAAATTGTAACCTGCTTGTATGTGCTTTGCCCTAAATTACTGATGAGGCTTTCGGCCTTTGCCAGCCAGCGAGCGTTAAAGCAAAGTGGCAAACCGTGCAGCTACTCTGAGATTACGGGAGAAGCCAGCACAAGTGTTCGGCTGCCCAGGCTTTGTCTGTGCTAATCACCCTCTTGTAAAAGCGATAACGCCGGTGGCAGCGTTGGCAGCCGAGGCTGCGCTCTTGCAGCAGCACAGCCGGGCTGATGGGTGCTGGGGGCTCCCCAGGCCTGAGAGATGGGGTGCTGGGGCTTGGGGACTGCTCCGCTGCTTGCCCGGCTGAAGTGTGAGTCTCGCCTGCGGGGTGGCAGTGCCCTCGCTTCGCAGGAGGTGGGAAAAGGCAACATTTAGAATCATAGAATGTATTGGGTTGGAAGGGACTTTTAAAGATCATCCAGTCCAACTCCCATCTAGTTCTGCTCCTGGACCTCCAAAAGCGACCTAAGCCAAGGCCAGTGCGGGGGGACAGCGTGCGTGAGCTTGGACCGGAAAAGTGGCGGTGATGGACAGTCCCTACAGCACTGAATCTACCTCCTAGGGAAATCTGAGAAATGGGTGTTGCTGTGTCCTATTTCAAGGTAAAGTTTTAATCAGTTTGCCCTTGGCGAAGCACTTGGGCTATTGTGGTGCTATTGTAAACCGTTCGGCAGCTTAGCACAGTAGGACCGGACTCACGACTCCCAGCCCCACGGCTGGAGGTTTCCTCACCAGCTAAATCCTGTCCCGATAGCTGGGGCTGGGCTTCAGCGCGCGTGAGGGAGCCAGGACGAGGCGTGACTTGGTTCCTTCGGTTTGTGATGGTTTTGAGACTCAAACCAGCGTGCCAGTGGGCCCCGTGGGCATAGGGAGCGAGTGGAGCCACGTGAAGCAAGGCAGGCATCTGCTAACTGCATGTTCTTTGTGTCCGTTTGGTACTGAGCTGGTTTCAGTTTTTGTTTTGTTTTCCTTTTTTTTTTTTTCCCTGATGTTTCTGAGTTGTTGACTTCAAGGAACTGGGTTTTGTGTATTTTTTTTAGACACTGGGAACTTACTAAAAAGAAAAGCAGCAGCACCGAGAGGCTCGAGGTGGAGCGTGGCTGGGCTGAGGGCAGCCGCGGGTGGGAGGTCGGATGCGCGGGCAGC
>NW_010185316.1:2682-2916 GCF_000695765.1 Mesitornis unicolor | reverse complement strand
CCAGCCTGCTCGCCTCCGAGGCACCAAACACGCCTGGCTTTGGCTGTCCCCTGCCACACGCCCTTGTCTGGGGTCCTCACTGCCCTGGAGGGGCACACGGGTGTCATCCGTGCTCGAAGAGCAGCGCAAGTTGTGCTGCAGCCGTGAGCAGGTTTGCGCTGAGGGGGGAAGCCTCCTCCCCAAGGCCTGCGGGGTCGGCCGGAGGGGAGCACGGCAGGCGCCGGGGAGCCCAGC
>NW_010185316.1:2398-2650 GCF_000695765.1 Mesitornis unicolor | reverse complement strand
GGGACACTGCTTGGGGGACGCGTGGGTGCTCAGTGCTGGCCAGGACTCAGCTGTGGGTTCTAAGCAGGGATACCAGAGCGGGTGAGAGAAACCTACATATTTCCAGCATGTATATGATTTTTAGAAGAGGGAGAGGGGAGAGTGTTGGACCATTGATTACTTTTATTTTGCTCCCCTTAGACTGTTGGCTGTGTATGTGAAACTTATAATGAAAAGAGGGTTGCCCTGCCCAGGTGCTCCCAGAACATGTAC
>NW_010185316.1:1995-2264 GCF_000695765.1 Mesitornis unicolor | reverse complement strand
AGCCCCGATGGCCTCATGCGGCAGCGGCGCAGGCAGGGGGGGACAGCTCGGACCACAGCGCGTTTTATTTACATTGTACACCTCGAGAGAAGACACTTAAATAAATCTGCAAAGAACCAGTCAGCATGTCCGAGAGAATAAGTTAACGGCCACTGCTGAGCCACAGCAGTGACTCGGGGAAGCGGCTCCTGTGAACACCAGGAGTGTCCCCAGGGGAGATCCCCGCAGCTCCCGGTGTGGCAGCCCTCCTCACCCACCCCCGGCCGGGG
>NW_010185316.1:365-1881 GCF_000695765.1 Mesitornis unicolor | reverse complement strand
CTTTTGGCAGGAGGTCTCAGTGGTGGCAGCAGCTGTAGAAGTAGGATCCACTCCTCTGGCCCAGATCAACGCCCTTCTCCTCTGGAAGAGAGCAGGAGTGGGCAGGCTGTCGGCACGGCCGCACCTCCGTGGAGCCCAGTATCTGCTGGTCCCAGGATTGCGCCCTGGCGGGTTCCTCGGGGAGGGGTTTGGTGCCCCCCCAGAGGCTCATGGGCACAGCATGGCCCAGGGCTGGAGGCGCAGCCGAGCCGAGCAAGCAGGCCTGGTGCGGAGCTGACAGCTCCTGGCTGCCCATTTGCCAAAGGCCAACCTGCAGCCCAGTGGGGGTGGATGTGCCATGCTCGGCCTGGCTGGGACACGCACGGAGATGCTGCAGTGGGACCAGGAACACCCCCAGCACAGACCTGCAGCAGCCCCAGGGAGGGTGAGGGCGAGGGAGGGCCCTTGCCAGACCCCACAGCACCCGTCCTCCACACCCTCCCCAGGTGCTTGTGCATCTTCCGGCACAGAAGAGGGTACTTAGGGTGGGATGGGTCCTGCCCGCTCACCTGTCATCACCTGGAAGGCAGTCAAGTGGACGTAGTCCTCAGCCACCTTCTGGAACAGCTCATCTGGGGGAGAGGAGGCAGGGTGGGTGCGGGCCCCCCCACCAGGCAGAGCACCCCCAGTCCTGCTCAGGCAGGGACATGGCAGCAGCGAGGAGGATACTCACCCACACTCTGGCCTGTCTTACTGGAGGTCTCAAACAGCTCTGCCTTGATCTCTGAAACAAAGTCCCAGGTCAGTGCCCACTGCGGGTGCAGGATGTGCCCCTGCGAGCTCGTTCCCCCCCACCCCCACATCACCCCTCGGGCACAGCTGCAGGCTGGCGGGGGCCCTGTGCAGGGCTCTGTGCTCCTGTCCCCTTGGCCCAGCTGGCCCCATGCCGGCCCTGTGTCAGGACATGCTGTGCCCAGGGAGATCCCTGGCAGAGTCAGGGCTTCACCACATGGGGATCCTCGACGGCTGGACACCAGATCTGCTGCGGATCAGGGGCAGAGCCCCTCACACCCCACAGGCACATGCAGATGCAGTAGCTCCATATTCCCCCAGCCCCCCACCCAAAGTCCAGGAAGGGCCAGCACTGCCCGTCTGTGAGTGCCCAGGCTGTGCCGTGCCTGGCCGTACCATCAGCGTAGTCCTGCACGTCGTGGAAGTCGACTCCCCGCTTCCTCCTGTCCTCCTCCAGCAGATCGCTCTTGGTGCCACACAGGTAGATCCGGCAGCCCTGCGGCAGGCAGAGGGGTGGGAGGGACATGCCCATGGGCCCAGCGCTGCCACCGGTTCCCCTTCCCCTCCGGCAAGGCTCTGCAGTCCCGCAATACCCCGAGCCCAGCCGTACCTCCTCGCAGTTCTGCAACTCGTTCACCCAGAACTTGGCTCGCTGGAAACTGCTGCTGTCAGTGAGATCTGGGGGAGAGTGGTCAGCGTCAGCCCCCTCCCTCCTGGACCCAGCACCTGACCCACGGACACCGGC
>NW_010185316.1:0-230 GCF_000695765.1 Mesitornis unicolor | reverse complement strand
ACAGGGGAGCACTCAGCAGGTTGGGGGGGTCTCAGGGGTCCCCGTGCCAGGGGGGTGGCACCGAGAGTGGCAGCGTGGTGCTGGCACAGTCCTTGCCCCCGCACTCACCCAGATCCCCAGGGTCACCGTCTGGTCCCCCACGGACATCACCTTGGCCACGAAGGCAGCCCCGATGGTCTGGAAGAGAGGCAGTAGGAACGGTGGGGACACGGAGGGGCCAGGGATACGTG